>NC_137870.1:32263413-32488413 GCF_963924005.1 Protomyctophum bolini | reverse complement strand
GGGACCAGCGCCTCGCGGGTCCCCGAGTACCCACACTTAACTAATCTCTGGCATCACTGGGCCAATCAGCGTGAAATGTTGCACGCACACTCCCTCCCAGTAGGCCAAGGACCCCACCATTTTCAAATTGACCTCATAGTGGCACTATAACAGGACGCTTCACATTTGTCTTGAACCATAGGTCATATGGCTCACGACACAATATAGGCCCGTCTATTTCCAGAAAATGTTCCACCATTTGCTTATTCCTCACTTTTTGCTTCTACTCCAGATTTTGTTCAAAACTCATGCAAATCAGTACAACTCGTCTCTGTAGTCATATGACAGAGATGTACTGTATCTTTCAGATTCCATTTCGATGGCTATGGCCATATTCGATGACATACTGTATCAACGCTGATGGGGTCCCTGCATGGGAGCACTTGCCAGGGCCCAAAGGGCCGCAGTCCCTTTATGAATATATGTATATATGAATACATTATGAATATAGGATTATTTTAAGATCTTTCCCTTGAGCCATTCTGTATCATCAGTAGGCCTAATTTTATTTTGAGTATTTCTACATTGCGTTATTGGTACTTTTACTTAAAGGGACACTTCACCCCTTTTGCAACCAGATCTTATTTAACCAGCAGTACAGTAGCTTACCAGGTTCAGATACTGTACGCCACTTGTAGTACACAGCAAGCTTCTTCTTTCATCTTTGTAGGAGGGACTCTAATCCCTACATGGCCCTAGAACTGCCACTTCAGTCTGTCAAGCCTCAGAGCATAACCTTTACTAAAATGTGTATATACATTATTTTAAGCCTAGAATCAAGCCATCCAGGGTTGGTGAATCATGACCATGAATTAAAAAGAAATCTGTGGAAAATAATAATAATACTATAATACTATATAATGAGTGTGTGTGTGTGTGTGTGTGTGTGTGTGTGTGTGTGTGTGTGCACGAGCAGCAAACAGCTATATGTGTGTATGCATGTCTGTTCGAGTACGGATAACTGCAATATACAGCTGGGTGACCTAAAGTGCTTTATAGTCATGATTCACCAGGACCCTGGATAATAAGCAAATCAAGCAATCAAACCTACTCTGTTCAAAAGAGTGGAAAAGAATAAAAGAATAATTGCACGTGAAGTGCCTATAATACAGGCTGGAGTAAAGAAAAGTGAAATTGCTTTGGAAACCCAATCGGAGGTTTGCTGCGTTCTGCCTACAAAGTGGGCAGATGGCCTGTGGCCAACACACGGCAAGGTGATTATTTTGTGCAATCTTCTGTGGAAATGTGATGACCTTAGCAGGAATGATTCATGGTGCTCTGAATGTCTCCTTACTGGCCAATTTGTATTCTGTTTTATCTTGCTCAGAAGTGAGTTTGGATTTATTTTGGGCTGGTGGTAAACAATAAACACTGAAATTGGGTTGTGTCAAGAATAGAGTTGATCAGGGAATAAATGTATCTCTTGTATTGGTTCATGTCAATACAAATGTGGAAATGTGAGTACTTTGTTCTCCATTGATTTGACATTTTGAATGTGCTTTTGGGATGTTTTCAATTCCTATTTTTGAAATGTATTTTCATGCCGCTGGGTGAGAGCTTTGTGTCAAAAGTGAACGCTATCATAGATATATATATATGAAAGGCTAGAAGGCTCACCCGCACTGCTGGCCAATGGAGAGTGACGTGGTGGCCATCTTGCCGAGAGGCAGCATTTTTAAATGTCCATAACTTGCCCAACGGTTTGGTTTGTTATAAATGTCAGAGACGCTACATACCAATTCCTACACGGGTTGTGTTTATAACCACGCCCCCGGGCAAGTTAAGTTTACTGAGGTTAAGGTTAGGGGTAGGGTTAGGTTTAGTTTTACTGAGGTTAAGGTTAGGGTTAGGTATAGTTTTACTGAGGTTAAGGTTAGGGTTAGGTTAGCCTGAGCTAACGCTAGACATTTCTGGCCTAAATGGGAGGGCCGCGGCTCAGAAAAACGCGCACCCTGATTGGTTCACCGATCTGTCCGTCAGCCCCGGTCTCTCCTCCCTCCCCCCTCCCCCATTCTAACAGACTGTCAAAGTTATTTCCACAGAGTCGGCACACGTTGGTTTTTTTCTTAGACGGTGTGGTGGGTTCTTCAGCCATTCTCCTCATTTTCCTCGCCTCGTTTGAATTCCACTGGTAATAATTTTCTCACGGTGTTATTTTGAGGGGTGCACACCGCTCAGAGCCCTGACGTCACATCATTTGGAGCGATCCCACTTTTAGTGCAGCCCATGCGTAAATCCAGGCTTTCATTTTTCGCGCAGACAAAATGAAAGCCTGGGTATCGAGGCTAGGGTTAGGTTTAGGCTGTCAATCACAGCGACTGGCCAAGCACAGCGCTCTCGACTGCACAACCCGTGTAGGCTTTGGTACGTGTGCGTGCGTGCGTGTGTGCGTACACATGCTTTTGCGTGTGTGCATCGTACCTTGCGACTGGTGATCCATGTGCCCGAGAGTTTCGATCTGCTCCACCAGGTCATTGGAGTTCCACTGGCTCATGCCCAGCAGGATGGCACTCTTTCCCTCCAGCACATCTGCTGAGACACGCACGCACACACACACACACACACACACACACACACACACACACACACACACACACACACACACACACACACACACACACACACACACACACACACACACACACACACACACACACACACACACACACACACACACACACACACACACACACACACACACACACACACACACACACACACACACACACACACACACACACACACACACACACGCACACGCACACACAGAAAGAAAAAAGGATGAGAAGGAAACCATGGATGTCTCCCTGTCCTTCAAACTCAAAGCAAAGGATCATTAAACACACAGGTCAGGAGGATGCATGCACGACCATGTCTGTCACAGTGGGGAAAAAACACACACAAATACTTGTGTGGATGAGCATGACTAACACGACTGACCACGTCTGATGCTGCAACAACGTCATCCATCGAGACAGAGCCCGAGACAGGTAGACTCATACAGTCTGACAAATGCTTCATGCGCGCTCCTCTCTCTCTGACTGACTGCTGCTGGCAGCTCCGACACCATTGTGCAAGTTCTGTCCATTTGAATGATACAGTAGCAAGGCTAATGGACACGCTTGTCCTCCGCTATTGGGAGTCGTTGCCTTTCTGTCCCTGGTGCACTGTCTGGCCCTGGTGTGGTGTACTGTCTGTCCCTGGTGTACTGTCTGGCCCTGGTGTACTGTCTGGCCCTGGTGTACTGTCTGGCAAAGGAAAGAAAGGTACTATGTTTACCCAGGGTAACTGGACTAAGCTCAATAACTTGTTTACAGCCAGGCCCTGCTCATAGAACATTTCATGGTAGAGGTTCAATGCCTTGTCCAAGGGCACTTCAGCGGTGGTAATTTTAACGTGCCGGTCCGGGGATACGAACTAGCGACCTTCCGATATCAAGACCGCTCCGCAAACCGTTCGGCCACTGCTGCCTGCCTGGCCCTGGTGTACTGTCTGGCCCTGGTGTACTAATGTACTGTCTGGCCCTGGTGTACTGTCTGGCCCTGGTCTACTGTCTGGCCCTGGTGTACTGTCTGGCCCTGGTGTACTGTCTGGCCCTGGTCTACTGTCTGGCCCTGGTCTACTGGTGTACTGTCTGGCCCTGGTGTACTGTCTGGCCCTGGTCTACTGGTGTACTGTCTGGCCCTGGTGTACTGTCTGGCCCTGGTCTACTGGTGTACTGTCTGGCCCTGGTGTACTGTCTGGCCCTGGTCTACTGGTGTACTGTCTGGCCCTGGTGTACTGTCTGGCCCTGGTCTACTGGTGTACTGTCTGGCCCTGGTGTACTGTCTGGCCCTGGTCTACTGGTGTACTGTCTGGCCCTGGTGTACTGGTGTACTGTCTGGCCCTGGTGTACTGTCTGGCCCTGGTGTACTGTCTGGCCCTGGTGTACTGTCTGGCCCTGGTGTACTGTCTGGCCCTGGTGTACTGGTGTACTGTCTGTCCCTGGTGTACTGTCTGGCCCTGGTACAGGACGGAAAGAAAGATAACTACAGATGTGCTAATCTCTGGTTTTGTGTGTGTATGAAAAGGCATGGGGAAAATGGGGCAGGGATATGATAAAGTACTGTCATTACATCATCATGGTGCAACAAAGGTGATAGGATTGGGACAGTGAAAACATAAAAAGGTGGTGTCATCACTAGGACAAACGTGACTTTACCATGTTAGCCTAAAAGTCAATATGTAGCATACAGGGACCGGCAGGGCAGACTGGACAAACAAAGGCAAAAGCTTGAGAATTGTAATGAAAGCCGCCCTGTTTCTTTTTAAGTGGTGCAAACACTTCATTAAGTAGTTTTGTATGTGCCTGGCTGTGTCTGAGCACGAAAATAGCATTTGGTGTCACTGTTGTGCAGCCTAACACACACATACATATTAACTCTGTATATATGATGATTTCAAGTATATCAGTACAGTAGGCTACAGTAGAGTAGAGGGACACCCTAGGGACCCCCACACGGTAAGTTGGTAACTCAGTCATTTCTCAACCGTTTGGGACGCGGGGCGGCTCGACGGAACCGGACCGCCCCCCCTGGGCGCGTTCCTGGGGGTCTGGATGTTCCGGGGACCCCCTGGGGACCCCCACAGTTGCAACACTCCCTACACACATGTGTGATTTTTATAAACAAGCAGAAAATGTGGTGCTTTGCGCCACGTTATCAGTTTAGCACGTTGCCAGTGTTAATGCTCTGACAACAATGCATATTTTGAGATGATCAGCATGCATGTTCAGGTGTGGGTGCTGAAATAGTCTCTCCCTCCCTCCCCCCCCCCCCCCCCCCTCACTTTCTGGGTGCCATCATGAAACCTCTTAGAAACATGTGGTATGCTCTAATAAGCTTAAACCGCGACCTCGTTATGCGCCCTTCGTATTATGCAAGTCACGTTGAACGTACAAACATATGGCATACAGTACCACTTTCCTGCATATTTTAGCATTGGGTGAGTGTCCATATGTTAATTATTTTCGTGTGGCCACTTGGACAACTGGGTACCTGGACAACTGGGTACCTGGACAACTGGGTACCTGGACATCTGGGTACCTGGACAACTGGGTACCTGGACAAGTGGCCGCCTGGACAACTGGACAACTGGGTACCTGGACAACTGGGTACCTGGATAAGTGGCCGCCTGGACAACTGGGTACCTGGACAACTGGGTACCTGGACAACTGGGTACCTGGATAAGTGGCCACCTGGACAACTGGGTACCTGGACAACTGGGTACCTGGACAACTCGGCGAGTGGGCACGTGGATAAGTGGGCAGGTGGACGAGTGGGCACAGTTGGATCACCAACTTGGCACCTGTGAGCATCTGGACAACTGGGCACCTACGGTAGATGATTGGGCACATGGATGAGTGGGCACATGGACAATTGGGCACCTGGACAACTCGGAGAGTAGGCAGGTGGACGAGTGGGCACAGTTGGATCAGTGAGGGCCGCAACGCGGGCCAACCTCTAGACTAGGCCTCTAGTAACTTTATGTCAAACCACAAAAAGCTGTTGCTATAGCACTATGATGATAAGCAAGTGCACTATCTAGTAGGATCACTTTAATCGCTCTGAATTAAGAGCGTCTGCTAAATGCCTAAATTGTAATTTAAAAATGATCTAGACACTCCTTCAAGGCCACTCCATTTAAAGTTTGCCTACAAAACACTCTCTCCCAGAGCAATTTATTGATGTAATGGGTTATATCGAGGGAACAGCTTAAATGAATGCAAACATCTGGACGGTTAGGTACATTATGCAAAGTCATGTTGACTGATTTACACTATTTCAAATCACCTTGTCTAAGATAAACACTTAAGTCTGCCTTCTATCCATTCTTTCCTTACTTTTATCTCTCTCTCTCTCTCTCTCTCTTTCCCCCCACTCTAGTCTCTAGCCTGACAATTGTGTGATATTTATTTTGTTTATTATGTTGGTGTCAGCGTGTTGGCACAGGACATATAGTGTATTGTAAATTGTGTCTGAATAATCCCGTAAGCTGTAAGGAATGGGCTGCGAAAGGCAGCCAGAAACGAAAACTCACCATATATTCATTAATTCGTTCATTTATGCATTCATTAATTCATTCACACATGAGTTGCTGGAAGGCATAGTCACTGATGAATGATGAATGAGAATAATAATAACTAAAACTCGTAGCTTGGCTTATGTGCTTATGAAGATACTGTGTAGTGTGTACAGTGATTGAACCCTGAATGGAATTGAATCAGAGGGTTTAATATAGATATGGCATGGGAGTTTGTGCGTGTGTGTGTGTGTGTGTGTGTGGGGGGGGGGGCTATTATAATCTCAATAAAGTGGCAGGGCGAGCATAAAGCTTATTGGCCTTTCACTGGCTCCTTACTTCCTTCATATGCACAAAAAGGAGAAAGCAGATTGGGTTAAGTACTCCATTAAGATTCGCTCACCAGTGACAGAGCAGCGGTGCCTGATGGAGCCATGCAGGCATGAGGTGCTGACAGCTATTTATATCTGCTCTGCTGTATGAAGACAAACTGGAAGCTGGAGTTGGCACAGCTTGCCGATATGGATGGAGGTATTGAGTTAATGATTCAATTAGTGACCACTTGAACCCTAGTGTCGTTATTCTATGCCAGTGGTTCTCAAAACATTTTCATGTCAAGGACCCCCAAAATTATAGGTATTTGGCCACCAATCCCCCTCTCAGAATATTTTGTTCCATGGACGAACTGAAAGATTTCAGTTAAAAACATTTGCTGTGAATATATATTCAAAGATTTTTCACGATAAAAAAAGAAGCAGATCTACAAGGCCGAAAAGGTTAGGGCTGAAGCCGAAGCTTTTTTTAAATACACATATATATATATATATTTAACCACTCTCCCTTGAAATCGCATTGCATTCATTTAATGCGATTTCAAGAGTTAGTGGTTAAAATAAGGATATTAACCCCGATGAGATGGATCATCTCATTTTCGAGGGAAACAATCACACAACAAATCAACAATATGTATTATATGGTGTAAATGTAAGCTTTGTGATTCAATGCTTTACTTGTACACTGAGTTGTACACTGAGTTAACCCATTAAGGCCATCTGTGTGACCTTAGCTTTTAACCACTTAACTTTAGCCATTGGAAAAATAGAAGATATACAAGCTCAGTGCCGCACTTCCAAGCTGCATGCAGGAGCTGTTCAAGCCATATATATATATATATATATATATATATATATATATATATAATAGAATAAAAGTACACAGTATATGTATATACAAAGAAAATGAGCTGTCACGAGGCTTCAAATATTACATTACAGAGCTAAATCAAACCAGAAAAAAACTAAACGGAGAACAAAACAAAAAAGAAAACATATTTGCATTACTTGCTACATTGATGTAAACAGTTTGTATTATGACTCATAGCATTTTGACTATTTGTTTATAATGATGGTAATAACAACATATTAATATTAATAAATAATAATGCCAACCATTGTCGCCACGATCATCACCACTATAACAACACTGTAGGATATATAACTATCTAATTTAACATTTGTGGAGTTGGTCACGTGGCCAAGCGGTTGACAGAAACTGGTCGACATGTTCTGTTGCCACAACAGGGGCAGAAAACAAGGACTTTAACCACGCTACTTACACACACTGCAACTCGCTTACAATTCGCAAACCTGGCAACACTTCTCCGTGTTCTCATAGGCCCTCCAGCCATAGAGTATATATACTCTAAGCCTCCAGCCCCGCCCCCACAGCTACTTTTCAGTCTCACAATCGGCCATCTTGCTTTTTACTTCGATGCGCGAGTGGACATTTAATGCAAATACATTAATTATAGCTCCAGCAAGCAAACACAAACACCTCAACTCCATCTCATTGTGAATAAGAATTCCGAGGGGAAAAATAATTTTTGGAACGCCACTTTCACCCAGTATGAAGCTAAATGTGGAAGCCGTGTGTGTCACACCAACACTGGTGACCCAGAGAATCCTGTGCCGATTCTCAGGCATCTGGCCTGAGGCACTGCCTGCGAGTTGGCTCTGCGTGCGCTTTTTCCAACTCTCACTGATTTATCCAGCTCACACGTCAATCACAGTCAGCAGCTCTCAGCCTGCACACACACGCACGTCTGTCTTGCGCACACGCGCACACACACACACACACACACACACACAGACACACAGGCACACAGGAATAGGCATGCAGGCTAAGGCGAGTGGCAATTTAATGCAAATAAATTATTTATAGGTCCAGCAAGCAAATCATGATGGTCTGTAGGTCACAATCACATTCCGATTTGAGGGGTTGTGTTTTGTATGACATTTTGGCCAGTAGTTTTATATCTATCTCAGCTTTTGCCTGATAGCACACATGCTAACAGTGCTGACCACAACGTTAGCAGCATTTGATGACAGCTTGCCATAGCAACGTACAGTGTGCGCAGACCTAACGTGAGCTTCTGGGACAGAAACTTGCGTTTTCATGACAGCAGCAGCTGCTGCACCCTGTGATAGATACTGTGCTAAAGATGCTAAAGCAACACAAAACAACATCCACACGCAAAACAAACCAGGGACCAGGGTTGCCACATATCGTGGATGTGAGAGTGAAACAAGCAACCAGGTCTATAAAAATGTTAATAGGCCAGTTCAAAGTAGGTAAATCAGAAATGGTCCGGAAATTAGTCTTAAAATAATCAATTATAGTGTTGACTGTCACACTTTGTTGTCTAATGTTGTTTCAGAGCAGTGGAACTCAAACATTTCCATGTCAAGGACTACCAATAGATAAACAAGTCCAAAGTAGCTTATAATGATCAGACTTGGCAACACTGTCTCTAGGTTGAACGTTCGACTTTACAAGCTCACACATATGAAATATGTTTTTTTGAATCTTCAAACTGAGACATATTTGATGATAATACTGTTAGCACAGTCATCATACTCCAAGAGCATACAAATGGAACCAAATGGACCCTGCTTTTCCCAGAGAGCAAATGGTATCAAATGGGGGTCTGTGGCCTAATGCATTTCAAACTGGGGCTTCTTGGTATTATATTCTCTGCATATCTTATCAACTTGGGGTGAATATTTCACCACAATACTTTACTGAATATTTCACAAGAATATAACACAAGAGTCAAATGTACGGTCAAATGTAATCACAATATAGGCTACAGATGTAAATATTTATGACACAGTAAAATGTCGAAAATTAGTGCTATCCCCCCCCCCCCACACACACACACACACACGACAGGCAAGGCTGTTGTTTGCATCGTTAGCAGGCAGCAGCTACCTTGCCACTGCTCTCTGTGACTGTAGTTGTTTCACCATGTTTGCTTATTTATGAGAAATAAAAAACACTTTCTGTTATTATAATAATTTATAACCCATCCGTTACTACATGTGCAGGGCACACTACTGAGTTTAAAAACACAGCTGAAACATGAAGTGGAGTCTGTCAACTCGCAATTTCCTTCTTCCCATATTGTGCTGCAATGTAACTAGGATTCGCCGGCCAAAGGCCGGCGAAATTCTAGTATACTACAATACACATTATATTAATATACTATATTATATACAATATATAATATACATTACTATTCATTTATTCTTATTGCTCTATCAATGACCTTTGCTTTATATAGTTTGTTGAATGTTTTTATTGAGCTGGACATTTTAAGTTCATTATCTAGTGAGTTCCACATTTTTACTCCAATGACTGATATGCATCTGCGTTTAGTGTTGGCCCTTGCCTTAATTGTCTTGAATATGGCGGTTCCCCTGGCTTGAACAGCTCCTGCATGCAGCTTGGAAGTGCGGCACTATGAGCTTGTATATCTGCTATTTTTCCAATGGCTAAAGTTAAGTGGTTAAAAGCTAAGGTCACACACAGATGGCCTTAATGGGTTAACTCAGTGTACAACTCAGTGTACAAGTAAAGCATTGAATCACAAAGCTTACATTTACACCATATAATACATATTGTTGATTTGTTGTGTGATTGTTTCCCTCGAAAATGAGATGATGCATCTCAGGGGGGTTAATATCCTTGTTTTAACCATCGCATTAAATTAATGCAATGCGATTTCAACGGAGAGTGGTTCAATCAGGCTAGGGTTTATCCTCCAGTCACATTTAAAAATAAAATATAGGAGTTTCTTTCTCGACAGCAAATAGTTATACTATAGTGAAAAGGTGAGCAGCATGGTCATGTGTAGCCATGGTTCATGACTCTCGTATTCATACGAGAGTCATGAAGTAACTGCACCCTGTTTTTGGCGCTCGCTACATTTACAACTTTTACGTATATAGAAACATTCAGATTTCAAATATAAAGTACTTACAAATTGTCCATTTAGAACCTTTTTTTCCCATAATATTTGTATAGATTTTTTACACTTTATGACCATTTGAGTTTGTCTGCGTCTAAGTTTTGACTGCATGGTGATACGACACTGTGAGCTTGTAGATCAACCATTTTTACTATCTGTTGGGGTTTAAAGCTGCTATAAGCATTATGTCAAAACATTTTAGTCTCTGTGACACATCTAGGGGCAGCAATCTGCATTCAAAGATTTTCCTAGAAGCTTTGTCATTGGTCGATTTGCCTGTCTGGTTAGTCATTTCAACCGTTTTTTGTTTTTTTTTGACCAATGGCAAAGCTTCTAGGAACATCTTTGAATGCCGATTGTGGCCCCTAGATGTGTCACAGAGACTACATTTTTGTTGGGAGCATTTTACTCATTGCTGGCTGTCTGAATAAAAAAAAAATAATAATAATCATTACATTTTTGCTTATAGCAGCTTTAAGTGGTTCAGAAGAATAATAAATGCATCAAAGACGAGCACTATACTGTCTTTCAATTGGCAGGCAAATGAAGCAGAACACATTTTCAACAGGCTTTTATGACCTGGTTCTGGTTCCCTTTTGAGAAAGTTTTCATAGTGAGAATAATATGGTTAGTTGTCGGCATGTGCTGTTCTGTGCCTTCTTTGTGGGACACAGTTTCACATGTTTGCACGCGTTACCTAGCAATGGCACATTTCAAATGTTTTGTCCTTCTCTTCTAATGTCGCACTGTTGTGTCTTTTCAAATGGTTTGCTCTTGAAGAGGACCTGGTTTTTGTTCATTCAAATTGGGATTCTTTCATGTGGCATGAAAGGTTTACAACGTTTTTGATAACACCGGGGCGCCGCAAAGTTATTCCAATATGCTTCAAAGATGGGACATTGACATTTTGTGGCATGTACAATTGGTACAGATTGAATTAACCCCATGCAATGCAAGTAGAGAATGAATTGCTACTCTCTACTTGCATCTGGAGTTTAATCAAGTTCCAAGTGTTGTGGAATCATTACATAAGAATAATGAGATGTCTCCTGAAAGATGGATGAGGAAACTCATTATTACACTGCCAGTTCTTTCCACAGCTATAATAAACGTCCAATCAGTTGGTATGCAGTTGGAAGAACACAAGTGCAATGCAACTCTGAATAATCTGTTGCTTTGTGCTTTGTCCAAACTCTATTATGTAATCTTCCCACAGAAGTAACAATAATGCAAAAAATAAACATCACAGCAAACTGAAAGTACATAGTATACTACAAGAACAACAACAACTACAAGAACATCGTCATGCAAATGTGGGCATTTTGCACGTACAGACGTTTAGCAGCTTTTTCTCTTTGCAACTCATGCTGACTTTTTTTTTCGTGCATGGAAAAAGTCAATGCTGCACTCCAAAACCACCACCTTCAGAACGCTAGTAGAGGCATGTTGGATATACGCAGATGATGATGAGACATAACATCTCTTTGTGGAGGATTCCAGCAATTTTGGGAAGACACTACTGCAGCAGAAAAGGAGCTGAACTTGGATATTCTCAGCTGTGCCAAGACCAAAAAAGGTTCCCCGCCGATAGGACGTTGGAGGTGGTCCTTCACACACCTTCCAAACACCCGAAGAAATGTACCGACAGCAATACTCATGTATTCATGGGTCATGTGTTCCAAAAATAAACAAAAGATCTTGGTGGTTTCACTATATATGAAGAATCAACTGCGCGAAAACTCTAATGTTACTGCCGCCGAAATTAGTTAATATTTAACTAGAAACAGTGTGTATCAAATATGAGTGACTGTCATAAATAATACAGATACACCTCCCCAACAATATCGCTGAGACAGTTTGTTTGTTTTTGGATCACAATGCTTATATGAGACGATTTTAAGATGACCCAATGTTATTCTCCATTGAGAGAATTTACTTCCGCAAACCAGGGGATGAGCGAATGATGTCAGGACAATAAACACCCGTGTGAATTGAGGGGCGCTCTCATCAACATATGTCATCACCTCATTCCGGCCAATCACAATTTGCGGGACAAACGCAATGTTTGTGTTTACACAAACACTCAAAGCTGGCCATTCATTGTCAATGGCATTCAATGTTTGTGTTTGTGCAACCCATTAAGCCCGTCTCCTAGAAGCATCGATTGCCAAGGCGATTTACCCCACTGTCTTGCTGCGCGTGTTCCTGCTGTTTATGCACTAGGTTCGCCTGCAGACACCTCTGTAATCACCATAAGCCTTATACTGCAATACAAACACAACCAGAGCCATTTTCTGGCTTTTTTTCTGCATCATGTGGCAGCCAAGTCTATGGACCTTTGATTGGTGCTAGCCCCTCGTATGCCCAGCTTTGTGTGTGTGTGTGTGTGTGTGTGTGTGTGTGTGTCCAGGAGTCCAGCTAAAATGGGCAAAAAACTACGAAAATGTGCCCATCTCTGATGGATTAATTACAGACTCCAGCGTGGTAGTGAAGGCTACCCTCACCCACCAGGGAGCGGACACTAGACTACAGGAAGAAACAGCAAGAAGGGTTCTGCTTAGCACGAAACAGACTGAAGCCAAAGAATATTGGCGTGGCCTTCGACTGCAGGGAAAGTTGGCCTGTGTTGATTCAGCTGATCACTCTGTTTCACATTCGATGTACAGAAATGCTGCTATTGGGGAGGATGTTTTAAAATTCATCATCAAAGTAAGACTGCAAGTATTACCTCTCTCTATTATCTCTCTCTCTCTCTTTCCTTCCCTTCAGCTTTCGGGAAGGGATTTTGATTGATTGATTGAAATCTTTATTAACAGTTTGCAGAATTACAGTACATTTCAAGCACAAACTCAATACAAAGACTGTTAACTGTGAGTGGACGACCCAATTAAGCCTTACACTTGTTTACAACAGGGTCCACATTGTTCAATTCATCAAAACATTTAGAGACAAACAAATAGACACTTCTATGTAGTTAAAGAACAGAACAGGAATTCATCATATAGGAAGCGAAAAGGGAAAAAAAGTATATATACAGTGAGGGGAACAGGGGGATAAAAGAAAAGAAAACGAAAGACAGAGTGTAGGGCGCCTGCACACAACACCATGCGTTGATGCCATGTGTGCATATGTGCAGGCACCCAACACCACGTCCATACAGAAACATAGTACAATCCATAGTACAAAGACAGAGTGTAGGGCGCCTGCACACAACACCATGCGTTGATGCCATGTGTGCATATGTGCAGGCACCCAACACCACGTCCATACAAAAACATAGTACAATCCAGATACAAATTCAGCTTTTACAGAGGCCAGTTTCGAATTGCAGCCATCCGTAGGTGCCCTTTGAGAGCAGTTTTGAAGGAGCCAAGGGATTCACATGTCTTAATGACTGTTGGTAGGGCGTTCCACATTTTGGTCGCATAGGAGCGAAAAGAATTTAGTCCCTTGTTTGTGCCGAATCTGGGTTGTACATGATTTGTTGCACTCCCTCTGGTGTTGTGGGTGTGGACTTCGTTTACATTAAGGAAGTATTTAGACAGGTACATGGGTATCTTGGTGGTGTATCTAATCTTGTGGACCAGACCCATTGCAAGATGCTTTACTCTGTCGTCGACCCTAAGCCATCCCAGCCTGTCAAAGTGGGCAGGGGTGAGGTGGGTTCGGGGGGTGAGGCCAAGTAGGAGCCTGACCAGTTTGTTTTGGGAGGTCTGGAGCCTTGTTTTAAGGGCCTTTGAGGTGCTGTGGTACCAGGAGGTGGATGCATAGTCAAAGAAACCTTGTACAAGGGCTCCTGTTAAGGTCTTCAAGGTGTTTTTGTCGACCAGTGAGGAGATCCTGTAGAGGAATCTTGTTCTTTGATTGACTTTTTTGATTACGTTGGTGGCCATCTTATCACCGGAAAGATTGGCCTCCAGGATGGAACCTAGGTAGGTAATTTGATCCTTCCGTGTGATAATATCATCACCAACTCTAACCAAGAAGCCATCTGCCTTTTTGAGATTACTATTTGATCCGAAGAGAATGGATTCAGTTTTTCCCAGGTGTAAGGATAGTTTGTTATCAGCGAGCCAGGTGCAGATTCTACCGAGTTCAGAGCTGAGGGTCTTTTCAACCTGCAGTTTGTTCCTGTCCGAGACCAGCAGTGCTGAGTCGTCTGCGAACAGGAACAAGTTGCAGTCACAAGCTGAAGTCATGTCGTTTACATATATTAGGAACAGTAAAGGCCCTAGTATGCTTCCTTGTGGGACGCCACAGCTCACTGGGAGGGGGGGGGACAGTGTTCCGTTCACTTCCACCATCTGTTCTCTCCCCTCCAGGTAGGATTGCATCCAGCTCACTGATGTGCTATCAAAACCAATAGCTTTAAGCTTGTTAACCAGTATGGAGTGGTTCACGGTGTCAAAAGCCTTTTGGAGGTCCAGCATGACCATGCCGCAGTATTTTCCAGCATCCACCTCGTGTTTGATGTGGTCGCTCAAATAGAGAAGGCATGTGTCAGTGGAGTGGGATGTTCTGAAACCAGATTGGAACTCGTACAACAATTTATTAGTGGCAAGATACTTTTCAACCTGTTCATAGACTATTTTTTCCATCACTTTCGAGATGGAGCTTAGAATAGAAATAGGGCGGTAGTTGCCGGGTTCTAATTTGCTCCCTTTTTTGTACAGGGGGGTTACTTTGGCCAGTTTAAAATCTCTGGGGACCTGTCCTTGTTTGATGGAGAGGTTAACTATGTGGGTGATGACTGGAGCTATGGAAATGGCTGAGTCTCTGAGAAATTTGGAGGGAATATTGTCATGGCCAGTGGCCTTGTGGGGTTGGAGGGCACTCAGTTTCTTAAGTACCTCCTCAGTTGTTACCATTGTCATTTTAAAATCATCTTTACAAACACCTAGGTTTTTGTAGAAGCCTTTGATGTGCTCTACACCAAAACGCCCAGAGTGGGAGGGCAGTTTGTTAACCAGCATTGTTGCAATGTTTGTAAAGAAGATGTTCAAGTGATTGGCTACATCAACCTTGTCAGTGATGAGGGTGTTATTTGATTTGATGTTTATGTTAGTAAACCTGGTTTTAAGTTTCTGACCACAGCCTAGTTGGTTGTTTAGTAGCTTCCAGAGCTCCCGAGGATTGTTTTTGATTTCCTCGGCTTTATCATTGATAAAGTTACTTTTGGCTGATTTGGTCATGGCAATTACACCGTTTCTTAGCTTGTTACATTGGGTTTTAAGGATGCAGGAATTTCATGACTAACTGTGAAATACTGTGCAATAGTGATGCGCGGACGCAGGTCCCGCGGGTTGTGTTATAAGTGTTATACTGTTCATTCAAATAATTTGTTACGCCTCACAGGAAACAGGGACGACGTCCCCTCTCTCTCTCTTCTTTAAAGGTCTCTCTCTCTCTCTCGTATCTCTCTCTTGTATCTCTCTCTCTTTCTCTCATAACAAGCGACCTGCGCCGGGATGGGAGGGTTATGAAAAAAGGTAGCCCGTGCATCACTATTGTGCAAGGTATAGTGTGATTAAACACCATATGCTCCGTTATCTTTGGCCCAGCGATGCTGGTCCACTGGTATAGCTGCAATGAAAGCAGTCACACAGTGGGTATTTGATTCTGCAATGTGACAGCTGTGATAAAGATGACACACTTCACGTTAAGTATGCATGGTCTCTGTGTTGCAAACATTCACTTTGTGCTGCTAACACACAGAAGAGAGACCAAAAAATATGTTGTGAGTGAGAGAGACAGCCTTGAGCTGAAACACAGAGAAAGTGAAAGGCACAGAATGAGAGGAAGACAGACGCAGAGAGCGAGAGAGACAAAGAGAGACTGACAGACACACACACACACACACACACACACACACACACACACACACACACACACACTGAGTGAGACAGACAGACAGACATCTTTTGTGACATTTCTAGAAATTACATGCTTTGGGTAATCACAATAATATTGAAAAAAACATTTTTTTTTTTTGTCTTTTCTTTTCTAAAGAGATAAAACCAGTGAGTCAATATGCTACACAGGAGGTTCTCATGCCCCCACATCTCAACAAACTGTTCTAGACAGGGAGAGAGAGAGAGAGAGAGAGCGAGAAGCTGGTAGGCTATGTTCTAATTTCATTTCTCCAACACACTGTATTTCTCTCCAATCTGAAATCCAATTTGAGACTCGAGGGTATGACAATTTGCAGTAGATAATGGATGCATGCAGGGTTAACAAATCCCAAATTGAAATCGTAGGGAAAGGAACAACCGAGAACCTAGATAACTATAACAAAAATATATCGCATGGATGCACCTGGGACGTATCCTCAGTGATGTATCCCAAGGTCATCGGGGTGACAAGAATGATAAGAGAAGCAACACATTAAGCCTGTCTCCTAGAAGCATCGATTGCCAAGGCGATTTACCCCACTGTCTTGCTGCGCGTGTTCCTGCTGTTTATGCACTAGGTTCGCCTGCAGACACCTCTGTAATCACCATAAGCCTTATACTGCAATACAAACACAACCAGAGCCATTTTCTGGCTTTTGATATTACATCATGTGGCAGCCAAGTCTATGGACCTTTGATTGGTGCTAGCCCCTCGTATGCCCAGCTTTGTGTGTGTGCGTGTGTGTGTGTGTGTGTGTGTGTGTGTGTGTGTGTGTCCAGGAGTCCAGCTAAAATGGGCAAAAAACAACGAAAATGTGCCCATCTCTGATGGATTAATTACAGACTCCAGCGTGGTTGTGAAGGCTACCCTCACCCACCAGGGAGCGGACACTAGACTACAGGAAGAAACAGCAAGAAGGGTTCTGCTTAGCACGAAACAGACTGAAGCCAAAGAATATTGGCGTGGCCTTCGACTGCAGGGAAAGTTGGCCTGTGTTGATTCAGCTGATCACTCTGTTTCACATTCGATGTACAGAAATGCTGCTATTGGGGAGGATGTTTTAAAATTCATCATCAAAGCAAGACTGCAAGTATTACCACCCAAGTACAATCTGTCAATCTGGTATCCCGACACCCACACTCCACTCTGTATAAGTGTATAAACCATCATGATTCTGAACAACACCTAGAATCCATCGCATACATAACAAATGGATGTAGTGCATACAAAAACTTGTATATTGCTCGCCACGACCGGATTGTTGACCTAGTGTCTGATGCAGTTCGAAAGTATGTGCCATCTAGTGCAGCAATGTATAAACATTCAAGAGTGTTACCAGATTGGTTTAGCTGCATACGATGTCTTTGCTAACATCCCCAATACACCTGATGTTGTCTTTGTTGACACCAGTCACAAGGAGGTCCTGATTCTGGAGGTGGGCTGTGTCTTTTATTTGTACATGGACCAGGCATTCCAAGATAAATATTCTAAGTATCAACCATTACTTGGAAGTATAACAAACTTGGGGTATCGCTGTAGATTTGCCATACTGATATTCGGAAGCCTGGGCCATGTGCATAAACTGACCATGAGTGGTCTAAGAATAGCTGGCATGACAAAAAGCAAAGCCAAACAACTTACTGTTCTGTTTCGGCTGTTATAGGCAGTTTGTCTGTGTGGAGAAGGAGGTGCCATGTGTATCCTTAAGTGAACATGAACTGTCAACCCTGTTATATTTGTTTCCTTGTAAAATGAGTTGTAATTTGTGGATTCAAATAAAGAAATCGAAATGTGTGTGTGTGTGTGTGTGTGTGTGTGTGTGTGTCACTGTGTGTGTGTACACCACGAAAATCGAAGACAGTATGATCATGTGATGATAAGAGCGCCCCTCACTTCACACGAGTGTGATTTATAATGTTTGTTTAGAGCACTTTAAAGCACTTTTTTCTTTCTGTTTCAATTGTATTTTAACCGTTTGGCCGGAAGGATTAATTCAAGAATGATTATTATATGCCAGGATATCCCCCCGTTACACTTAATGGATGGAGCTGAAGAGGAGTAGTGCTGTTGTTGTGTTTTGTTTATATTAGTAATTGTATTGTCTTGTAATGATCATTGTTGTTTTCTGTATGTTTGTATTGTCATTTGTGTGTAAAAAAGGAAAATAAATACATTATAAAAAAAAAAAAAAGGATATCCCAACGTTCAACATCATATATCGTATAAATTAAAATGATCGGGATGTAACGTCAACTTTGTAAAGTCAACTTTTTCAGGAAAGTGTTTCCGGTTCATGGCTTTCAGAGTAAAAGCGCTCGACAACTCCGGCACCCGTGTTAACGAATGTTACGTTTTTCGGCGGGATTGTATTAACACTTAATCTGCTGCTAGCTATTAGCATTCATGAAGTTCCCAGTGCCACCATACGCGTTCACTTTAAGAGAACGTGTAGTGAAAATATTGCTGCCCTGGGGCTCAACCATTATATATATATACGGAACTGGCTGATAAGGTCCGCTAGCATCCCCTAGCGGCGGGTCCGTATATATACAGACCTAGAAAGAAAATAATTAACTTGTACAGCACTTTGGGTGACCTGGTCATTTTAAATGTGCTCTTAAATCCATTTTGTGTTGAGTTTAGTTGAGATGCAGTACAGTGTTCTATATACAGTACAGAGGTCTAGATTGGCATTGTAGGTATCCATTCACAGGTATCCATTCACATATATTGAAGTGGCAGCTAAAGGGACCTTTTGTAAAATCAGGGGAAAAAAGGGGGGTGAGTGTAGACCACTCCTGGAGCCTCTACTATCAGGAGTCAATAAAAACAGCAATCATCTACAGTAGATTCTAACCACTACCCCCGACTGCAACTGCCTGCAAATCCCCCAACTTGTGACTCAATACTATGATTGTTTTTGCTTTCCCATTAACAGCTTTAAGAAATGCCAGCAGAGGTTCAGAGAATGTAGAATAACTGGCCTCTGGCTGCCATTCCTGCAGTTTTCTGGGCACGTGCAGCAGGACGGATTAGTGAATAACAGAAATTGGGCCAAACTATGAACCCGTGTTCAATTAAAAACAATATTTACCAACCTTTTGCATCAAAAAACTCGTCATCTGAGCTGTCGATGGATTCTTGTGCAATGTTCTGTATGCGCCAGTGAGAGGCACTGTGCTTTCGTGATGAGGCTGTGGGGCAGATGAAATATAGAAAATCATCAGTTTCACAGACAGGATCAGTAATGACAGTCTATCAGAGAGATTTATCTGTAGCTATGATAGTTAATCAGAGATGTCAACATACAAAGGAATGGGTGTCTTTTTTTCATCTCTTTTCATTCATCTGCTCTTTTACTTCCATTTCTCATTTCTAAATAACCGTATTGTGCAAAATTAGAGCTCCAAAGCAAGAGACATGGATGGTCTTTAATAGAACAAGAGCACCAATTGGACTGTTCTTTAGATGTTGTTAAGGCACTCAAATCACCCCTTAGATAACAACCATGGATATTATCTATTTATTATATTCCACTATCATATCATCGCTGTCCAGCAGAAACCAGCTAACTCCATTATTCAGGTTTTAGATTTTCTTTTCTACTGAACACCCTTTAAATAAAGATGTCTCCGCAAAGGCTGACTATGTCAGTGCATCCTTGTGAGCATGCGAGTGCGTGCGTGTCCTTCCGTCCGTCTCATTGATTCCCATCCTTCAGCCTCGCTTTTCTTATGGGGCACTACCATGGATGAATGGATCCAGTATGTGTGTGTGTGTGTGTGTGTGTGTGTGTGTGTGTGTGTGTGTGTGTGTGTGTGTGAATCGTGATGTCACTGATGTATGGACGGACGGACAAATCAAGTCTGCTACAGGCAGGGAAACATTTTGCCATTTTGTAAAAGATTTTATGAGCACTTTTTATTTCCCTTTTCTCACACTCTCTATGCACATGTGCACACCAGCCAATTAACCAGACATCCTGTGTTTGGATTAACAAAGCACTCCCCCTCTGTGAGACTAGTCCCCTGCAACCTATTATGATCCAACAGTCTAACTCCACAGGTCATCATTCATGGACTCTATTAAGACAATATGCCCCACCTGGGTTAAACAAAGCCCCATGGACGCCAGGCTGTCTTTGCAGTCTCCATTTGAGGAGTTTTATCACCGTTATTTGATTAAACCTGCGAAACAGATGACATTGGTATGCATAGCCTCAACTTAAACCTCCAATGGATATTATGACTGAGAGCTTCTTCACACAAATGTACTTCTCCTTTTATCTCAGGAAAGTGGAATAAATCTGTTCTAATATATTTTGTTTGTTTGTGTGCGTGCGTGCGTGCGTTGTGCATGCGTGCGTGCGTGTATGTACTGTATGTATGCATTTGGTTAAAATATGTAAGGTTTAAAAAAAAAAAAAGGCAAAAGCATGCTTCAACTTCTGAGATTTGTATTTGGTTCATTAGCCACCAGATGGCATACCTGGTACGTACGTATCATCCAGTATAGATATTGAGTACTACGTACGTACTCAATATCTCATTTAATTTCCTGTAAATGGTTTTGGAAGTGCGTGCAACTGCAACTTGAGTAAATTGATCCGACAACAGGGTTATTGGTTTGCGTGAGATATCTAGAAACTCAAATGAGAAAACCGATAAATGTAAACTTCAACAGTGGAAGACTCCCACTTACTGAAAACGCATGTCTCTTAGGAAAGAATGACTCATCAGCACTGACTGGACAAACTGAAGAGCCGTTGCATGAAAACAAGTGGGAGTGTGCGTGCGCCGTGCGTGCGTGCGTGTGCTTAGAGAGAAGGTTCTGTAAGTTTTACATTGTGTACCTACTATTGATTGAAATATTTATTCACAGTATATAGAATGGATACATTTCAAACGAAGTCAATACAAAACTGCTATGATCTATTCTACTACTACCATCGCAAATATTTGGATCTCCAAGTACCACTATGCCGATAAAAGATGGTAGCGTAGACCGTTCCTACCCTATATTGAGCTATATGTATGAACAGTTCACACACCAAGTAGATGATACCGCAATACATCCACATGTTGCCGGACCACTGGCAGTAGAATGCCAAATACTGTAGTGAAGTCACTTCCATTGGACAATCAGGTTCATGAACGAACAAGCAAGGAACAAGGAGAATAAGCTTGGTAACTGTTAATACATGCCATCTGCCATGGCTCTTATTCTCCATGATACAGTGTCATTATTAAAAAGTGGCACCAAATGTAACCGTTTGTTTGATGAAACAAAATAGGAACTTCACTATCAAATTGAAGCTTATTAATGGGTTCTCTCTCCTGAATTGATGCCCCACCCAGTGTTGTTTTTGGCAGCAAATTTAGATTTTAGTCTCTTGTGTAATAGTTTTAATTTAGTCACATTTTAGTCACCTGGAATGTCGACTAAATCTACAGTTGATTTAGTCGAACAAAATGTATTTTGGCAGGACTTGATGCCGTCGTAATGACTGTTTTTTCACTTGCTGAAAATAGCCGATCTACAAGCTCCCTTGTATCATACTGGGTTGGGTGAAATTAAATATCTAAAAGGTCAAGTAGTCAGGGAAAACTATCAGTATAATGTCAAATCTGGCACCAGTAGCATGTGACGTGTCAAACTAGGGGGTTTTCATGATTCTGAATCAATTCCAAGCATTGGTTTTTGGGCTAAAAAAGGCCATAGCCGTCAACACAAATGTGATGAGGTCAGCACATTTGGGCACATTTGGGCAAGCTTGGCAATGGCCGAATTTAACCCAAGGAGTGTTTTTTGGAATGGGTTCAGAATCATGAAAACCCCCTAATTCGACCCCTAGTTTGGCCATAGACCCCCTAGTTTGGTCATATTAGCCACTTATACCCAAATGTGCCCAAATGTGCTGACCTCATCACATTTGTGATGACGGCTATGGCCGTTTTTAGCCCAAGGAGTGTTTTTCATGCAAAACTAATGCTTGGAATGGATTCAGAATCATGAAAACCCCCTAATATAGAACATAATTTGCCTTATATTGGTATATTATATATACCATTGTATGGTACCCCAACTTTCAGCAGCTGTGGCATATGTTCGTAGACACCCTTACAAACACATTGGTGAAGAAAACTCTTGGTAAGAAATGTATTCCCAGATTGTATTAGTATCCTCTAACTAAAGAGAGAAAAACTAAATTGTATTTAAACTTGAATGCTCAGCAGCAGTGGAACACTCCCATGCACTTATACATGGACATGACATGTCTCTTGGGAAAGAGAATGACTAAGCACTGGACAAGCTAGGCAAGAAAACAAAACGTGTGTGTGTGTGTGTGTGTGTGTGTGTGTGTGTGTGTGTGTGTGTGTGTGTATGTTGAGTGCATACTGTGTGTGCGTGCGTGTGCCACGGTGTCAGTTCACATCCCGTCAGTTGAAAATGTTAAATTACAGAGGAGGTTGGATCTTCTGTCAATTGGAAATAACCATATAGCCTTTCCTCTAATTGAATTACACCTCTTTTCAGCACACAATTAAAATCAATTACCACAGCCAATAATCTATGTGTAGGCAGGCAGAGCTAAACTGCACACTTGTCACCTTAAGCAATGGATAGTATCTATAGCCTCCAGACATTCTCTCTTCCCCCTTAGGGCCCCTACTGTGCAGCTGTATTGATAAATGCTGCTCAGTGCTCATGCATTGCTGCAAAAAGATGAGCAGGATAGCTAGTAATTCAAAAGCCTACATACTGTAGTCCAGCCTCCATTCCTGAATGTGAAATAGTCACATTGTACAGCACACAGTGTAAAATCTTCAGTGCTAAATTAATCAATTTGTAACTCTCAGAATGAACCCTTAACGGGTCCTAACCCTAACTTGTAATGGTTTCATTTGGATCCATTTGTAGTTGTACACTCTTGAGTTAAATTAACAGGCTGAAGATGACTGCATGCCAATGAACAGTGCTTAATTCTGCCAGTGGCTTATTGACCACAGGCTTAGGAAAAGAGCATAATGAGGTCATTGGTTAGGACTTAGGACCTACTTTCAAATGTTTATGAAAGTAGTTTAAGGTTACATGTAGAAAGTCACATAGTGAGGACAACATAAAAGACATTTCACTTCTCACAAAGAAAGATTGTGTCATTTGTTTTAGTAAGTGCTTGCTAGTCTAGCATCAAAGGGTTGGATAGAAGCGTGCGCCTTCAAAAGCAAAATATGAGTATGAATGAGTCATCATCCCTCATACTTCCATCAGTCTGAAGTGATTTCACCAAGCTGAAATTGGAAAGATCAAAAGCCAAAGCCCTGATTTTAATATTCAAATGTCAGAGCTACAGCCTACAATGAATGCCAATTTCATCTTCTGAAAAGGCTGAGCTACCCACTATGCCGACTCCGTAATTTGCGCCAATGTGCAGTGCATGTGGCCATGAGCGTGTTGTTGCTCCATCACAAAAATTGCTATCTTGCCCACACAAGTACTGTATAGGAAAACGGCTCATTACATGGCATTCATGAAAAATTCAATGAAAAAGGTAATGGAAAAATCATGGCCCCCTCACACATTAGAAGGACATTCTAAGATGGCCAGTTCTTTGATTGTATTTCAGTTCAAGGATAGAGATATACTTTGTCTGTCTGTCTGTTTTTGAGTGGTACAACCACTCCAAGGAACAGCAATGTCCGTGTCCGCCTAACTATGTGACGTTAACCCACCCATGCGCCTATGTGACTGTGAGCATCAGTATGACTATTAGTACCAGTAGGGGCGCTGTTTTGCCAGAAACAGAGAGAGTGCTGCACTGTTGCCTGCTAATGAAAGAGAGAGAGAGACAGAGAGAGAGGGGAGGGGGGGGACAACACTGTGTGGATCATCCCGGATCGTTCGATGAGGAAACGCTAACCGGCATCAACTGTCAGTAAGGGATTACACAGCGCTCTGACCGTGACTGACGTTCTGACGGACTTGTTCAGTACTGTACTGTACTGTACTGTACTGTACTGTACTGTACTGTACTGTACTGTACTGTACTGTACTGTACTTTACTCCACTGTACTGTACTCCACTGAGGACTCCCAGCACCAGACACTTCATTCAGGAGTGATGGATTCTTGAGACGCTATGGTTCTGCAGACTCCACTTGCGGCTCGAATGGCCCTCCTAAAGGCCTCATTGAAGGTTTTTGCGCTTCCTCCTCATGGAGGATGCAGGCTGGGGCATAACCTATACTGCTCCCGGGGTGCAGTCTACATTCCGGCTGTCACCCGTCTCTCCGGTGGTCTCTCTGGTTGTCACATAGTCTATTCCTATGATTCACTATAAATAGAATACCTCAGAATGAAAATACATTGCATGGATGCAACTGGGACGTATTCTCAGTGATGCATCAGTGAGGTCATCGGGGTTTCGGGTACTTGAGATTACTATCAAAAAGAGATAATAACTGACTCAATGAATGAGGTAATTAGGATTATGGTTCATGCTTACAAAATCAAAAAATGTAGGGTAATCTCAGCTCTTTTCCAAGGTCTGACAGCAAGTAAATAAGCATCTACTCTTTATATATATAGGAGAAGTGGGAAACTGGATTTGGGGTACAAATGACTGAAGAGGACTGGTACAAATATGTAAAATACAGTGTATGGCGACAAGCCAAATATTAGAGCTCAGCAAGGATGTTGTCGGTGCAACAACCATGCTGGAGGCTATGTGGATGTGTAAATGCTGAACACATATTTTAGAATTGTCCAAAAATGAACAACTATTGGGATAATGTATGGTCAGTGATGAAGAATATATTAAGCTATATACCCAAGGCAACTTAGGCAAGTGATGTACTGTACTTGTGTAACTTGAAACAGGATAATACATAAAGAGAATATATGTACCTGGTCAAAGTATTATTGGCAGCTGCCAGCTAGTAAAAAAGCTATTGTATAAAGCAGAACCTCCAGTTTGTGAGCAGTGGCTGGACATTATGGAGGAGATATTTGTAGAAACAGAAACTATAACATGAGATTGCAAGAGGATCTATTCATCAAAAAATGGGAGAACCCAACAAGTGGACATTCATGAATGGACTGGATTATGTTGCTTGATAATGTTATCACTGTTACACTGTGACTGTAACTGTATGGCAATCTGCAAATAAAAGATCACACCCGTGTGAAGTGAGGGGCGCTCTTATCATCTTACAACATGATGTAAAACAAACATTGAGACAAAACAAACCAAAATAAGTAAAAATATATATATATATCTGATTCAAATTTTCTTATAAGCAGCATTTTGTTCAAAACGAGCCACTCCTGCAAACGTATTAGCCAATCAGGATGTAATATGAAAAATCAGACAGATCCATCTTGATCAAATGATTATAGCGATAATAAATATGTTTTACAAAAGAATAATCAGTGCTATAACAGGCCGATGTGAAGTGTGTGCAGTGCACAGATTTCACACACACACACACACACACACACACACACACACACACACACACACACACACACACACACACACACACACACACACACACACACACACACACACACACACACACACACACACACACACACACACACACACACACACACACACACACACACACACACACACCTTGATGTCGCATATCACTGGGAAATCTGCTGTGTGCATGGTAAGAAGCTGTTCCCTGACAGACGCCCTGAGTGCTTCCCCATGACAAATGGCCATTACGTTTACATTCTCAACTGAAATGACAGAGGTCAGGGGCTGAATGCATCAGTACAGGCATCTGTAGGATGCAGAAAACTGTGTTGAGCAGGCTCCCCGGGGAGCCGTTAGCTGTATGGCAAAATACAAATGGAAATAGATATGCGCCATATGGCAACATTTACAACACTAGAGGTTTGTGCCGCTACACGGCTCTCACACCTACGTCACACCACAGATCCGACCGATATGCCCATATACCCGAATTCCTCCAAATAGTAGCCACTAGCCTAGTGTTTAAAATGCAATCAATTTGGACCCCGCGCGTTTAAAAGGAACTAGGCGTCTATTTGCAGTAGGTTTTAATTTATTTTTGCACCTGTCTGAGCCGGGCCATGTTTTAGTGCAAAAGTCTTTTGTCTTTTGATTTAATGTTGAGAGAGAGAGCACATGACCACATGGTGGTGATGTCGCTCAATGTGTTGCTTAGCCAATTTTATCAATTAGGCTGATTGATAAAATAACAGCTGTGTGTGTGTGTGTGTGTGTGTGTGTGTGTGTGTGTGTGTGTGTGTGTGTGTGTGTGTGCGTTTGTTCCTCCGTCATAATGGGGACACATGCTTGTTTACACAGTCACCTACAGAGGACCTCAAACAGTATGGGGACAAATGTGTAGGTCCCCATAACACAAATCATTCAGGAGGTAGGGGAGAGGTTGCTGATGTGTCTGGTGTAATTTTTTTAGCAAGTCCCATAAAACATGTTTTCATGTTCATGAACACACACACACAGTTCATGACAAGTGTGTTAATAATGGGGACATCCCCCAGCAGGCGATAGTTGGTACTGCAGTGTGTGTGTGAGAGTGTGTGTGAGAACACAAAAACACTACTAGCCAATCACAGATCAGAGATTTACATAAGTTTACATAAGCTCAAACCAGCGTTACGGGGACCGTAGCTAAGTTTGATCAACTGAACACATTTTGAATGGTGCACTACATTACAGGAGTTTTCACTGGGGGGGTCTCTCTGTACAGTACAGTACAGTACAGTACAGTACAGTACAGTACAGTACAGTACAGTACAGTACAGTACAGTACAGTACAGTACAGTACAGTGGAATGTAGTACAGTACAGTACAGTACAGTACAGTACAGTGGATAACAGTACTGTACAGTACATTACAGTACAGTGGAATACAGTACAGTACAGTATTGCCAAAATATGTATAGAGTCAATTTGTATTGGTGTTGGGGAGGGGGGCGGGGCGGGGGTCACGAGACATGGTCAAAGCATTGCCTGGGGGTCCCCAGCCAAAACACATTGAAGAACACAAGATCACCCCTGTCAATGATTAATATGGAGCAATGTGATTATAAGTGTAATAATGTAATAAGAGTAATAGTGTAATAAGTGCAATAGTGAAATAATTGTAATAAGTGCAATAGTGAAATAATTGTAATAAGTGTATTAGTGGAATAAGAGTAATAGTGTAATAGTATAATAAGTGTAATAGTCTATCACGTGTAGTAGAGTAATAAGTGTAATAGAGGGATAGTGTAATAGGCTAATAAGTGTAATAGTAGAATAGCGTAATAATTGTAATAGTGTAATAAGTGTAATATAGTAATTGTAATAAGTGTACTAGTGTAATAGCATAATATGTGTTATAGTGTAAAAAGTGTACTAGTGTAATAGCATAATATGTGTTATAGTGTAAAAAGTGTACTAGTGTAATAGCATAATATGTGTTATAGCGTAAACAGTGTACTAGTGTAATAGTGTAATAATTTTATATGTGTAATAGTGTAATAGTAAGTGTAATGGTACAGTACAGTACAGTACAGTACAGTACAGTACAGTACAGTACAGTACAGTACATACCAGTGGAGTGCAGTACAGTGGAATGTAGTACAGTACAGTACAGTACAGTACAGTACAGTACAGTACAGTACAGTACAGTACAGTACAGTACAGTACAGTACAGTACAGTGGATAACAGAACAGAACAGTACAGTACAGTACAGTGGATAACAGTACAGTACAGTACAGTACAGTACAGCGTATTACAGTACAGTATATAACAGTGCAGTACAGTGGATACCAGTACAGTGGATAACAGTACAGTGCAGTGCAGTACAGTACAGTGCAGTGCAGTGGAGTGGAGGGCAGTGCAGCACAGTACAGTACAGTGGAGTGCACATTCGACCTCACATTCCGACCACTGTCTTGTGCAGAGATATGTCAGGACTGTTCAAAGCAGCTTTTTCAGAGTGCGTTAAAGTCGCCCATGTAGACAGTGAAACCAAACATTGTCATATTTAATAATACCATTAATTTAATACTATTGTATACTTGATACTAAAAACCATCTACTTAATTTGCAATTGATGAGCCTACATTGCAACCGGATTTAGCAAAAGGACATAGATCAGAATGTACCAAAAATAGCGTTAACTTATTATTTTTGTCCATCTGTACTGTGCAAGCTTTATTGATTATCCTTGGGAAATTCAGGTGCCATACATATTGATATCAATGTTGATACATATTCCTAAATAGTCGCTTCCCTGCATGTTGTGGTGGGGTTGGTGACTAGCAGGTTCAGGAAAGTATAAGACAAAGTATAAGGGTAATAAACAGAGGAAGAACATAATTATGCAAGGAGAAGAGAAACCTCACCTCAAGTCTCTTTGCTGTGAGACATCTTACCAGGTGAAAATTTGAGCTACAACCATGGAAACTGACTGGCCATGGCGGACTAAGGTGAGGACATGTTCTCAAACATATAAGCCTGACTTACTTATTTATATTCAAAGTGAGATTGTTGCAGTAGAGGAAATGTAATCCAAATCTTTGTAGTTGTGCTCTAGAGAGGTTTGTGGAGAGGTTTTCAGCAACACAGCATGCCTTTTCCACTTGTACCCCACTTTTATTTAAATGTCCTAATCAGTGTAACATAAGTAGGCCTCACGTGGTCCCTGTGTTGCACATTAGCATGGGGTCCCCAATATGCATGTTTTAAGATGTGTGTGTATTTATGCAAGCTTGTAGGCAGAATAATTGAAACTTCAGAATACATGTATTTATATGTCCCCATGATGCACATTAGCTTAAAGTGTGTTATATATATCACAAAAAAGTGTGTTATAAATACCTACTATCTAACAAAATGGTATATTGGACTACATCAGGATGTTGTAATACTAGTAACATTATCTTACATGAGTCATTTCGAAACTTTCAATAAGTGCATTCAACATTGATAGTCAAGTGCACTACTTTCACATGCCTACATCTTGTCTTTTAAATATTCAATGAATCTTATTCTAAACAGATGTTGAATGGCATACCTGAACATTCCTTTACTGGGGCTTATCAGGCTTAACATTATGGTAATGTTTTGGGCCAGGCCAAGCCTTGGGCTGGACCAGTTTGGGTCCAGGCTTTAATTGTCAGGCCCGTTGAGAACTCTAACAGCATGTATGTTCCCTTGAAGCACATTGGCCTAAAGTAAAGGGCATTAAAAGTCTAAATATTGTACATCACATAACTGAAAGTGTGTACTGAATACCTACTGTCCAACATCATTTGTTTCTTTTAATGTCCTAATATCTAGTAATATCAGTTTAACAAGTGCACCTCACGGGGTCCCCAAAATGCATGTTTTTAGATGTGTGTATTTATGCAAGATAGTAGGCGGAATAATTTAAACTTCAGAAGACATATATGTCCCCATGATGCACATTAGCACGGGGTCCCCAATATGCATGTTTTAAGATGTGTGTGTGTGTGTGTGTGTGTTTATGCAAGCTTGAAGGCAAAATAATTTAAACTTCAGAAGAGATGTCCCCATGATGCACATTTAGCACAGAGTCCCCAATATGCATGTTTTAAGATGTGTGTGTGTGTGTGTGTGTGTGTGTGTATTTATGCAAGCTTGAAGGCAAGATAATTTAAACTTCAGAATACATGTGTGTGTGTATTTATATGTCCCCATGATGCACATTAGCTTAAAGTGTGTTATATATATCACAAAACTGAAAGTGTGTTCTAAATACCTACTATCTAACAAAATGGTATATTGGACTACATCAGGATGTTGTAATACTAGTAACATTATCTTACATGAGTCATTTCGAACTCGCTTTTATCCAAAGAAACTTTCAAAGTGCATTCAACATTGATAGTCAAGTGCACTACTTTCACATGCCTACGTCTTGTCTTTTAAATATTCAATGAATCTTATTCTAACCAGATGTTGAATGACATGCCTGCAACATTCCTTTACTGGGGCTTATCAGGCTTAACATTATGGTAATGTTTTGGGCCAGGCCAAGCCTTGGGCTGGACCAGTTCGGGTCCAGGCTTTAATTGTCAGGCCCGTTGAGAACTCTAACAGCATGTATGTTCCCTTGACGCACATTGGCCTAAAGTAAAGGGCATTAAAAGTCTAAATATTGTACATCACATAACTGAAAGTGTGTACTGAATACCTACTGTCCAACATCATTTGTTTCTTTTAATGTCCTAATGTCTAGTAATATCAGTTTAACAAGTACACCTCACAGGGTCCCCAAAATGCATGTTTTTAGAGGTGTGTATTTATGCAAGATAGTAGGCGGAATAATTTAAACTTCAGAAGACATATATGTCCCCATGATGCACATTAGCACGGGGTCCCCGATATGCATGTTTTAAGATGTTTGTGTGTGTGTGTGTGTTTATGCAAGCTTGAAGGCAAAATAATTTAAACTTCAGAAGAGATGTCCCCATGATGCACATTTAGCACAGAGTCCCCAATATGCATGTTTTAAGATGTGTGTGTGTGTGTGTATTTATGCAAGCTTGAAGGCAAAATAATTTAAACTTCAGAATACATGTGTGTGTATTTATATGTCCCCATGATGCACATTAGCTTAAAGTGTGTTATATATATCACAAAACTGAAAGTGTGTTCTAAATACCTACTATCTAACAAAATGGTATATTGGACTACATCAGGATGTTGTAATACTAGTAACATTATCTTACATGAGTCATTTCGAACTCGCTTTTATCCAAAGAAACTTTCAATAAGTGCATTCAACATTGATAGTCAAGTGCACTACTTTCACATGCCTACGTCTTGTCTTTTAAATATTCAATGAATCTTATTCTAACCAGATGTTGAATGACATGCCTGCAACATTCCTTTACTGGGGCTTATCAGGCTTAACATTATGGTAATGTTTTGGGCCAGGCCAAGCCTTGGGCTGGACCAGTTCGGGTCCAGGCTTTAATTGTCAGGCCCGTTAAAAACTCTAACAGCATGTATGTTCCCGTGACGCACATTGGCCTAAAGTAAAGGGCATTAAAAGTCTAAATATTGTAGATCACATAACTAAAAGTGTGTACTGAATACCTACTGTCCAACATAATTAGTTTATTTTATTGTCCTAATGTCTAGTAATATCATGTACACCTCACGGGGTCCCCAAAACGCATGTTTTATGGTGTGTGTGTGTGTATTTACGCAAGCTAATAATTCAAACTTCAGTAGACATTTATGTCCCCATCATGCACATTAACATGGGGTCCCCAAAAGGCATGTTTTAAGTTGTGGATATGTGTGTGTATTTAAGCAAGCTTGTACCCTGAATAAATTAAACTTCAGAAGACGTCTGTCCCCGTCATGCATTTTAGCCTAAATTGTATTAAAAGTCTTCATAGACCACATACAAAATGTGTTTGAATGCCTACTGTCCAACATACTGGTGTATTGGACTAAATCAGGATGTTGAAATACTAGTGATATTATTAAACGTACAATAAGTGAATTCAACAACAGTAGTCAAGGGTACTACCTTCACATGCCTACCTCTTGTCTAAAATATTCAATGAATCTTATTCTTCACAGATGTTCTACGACGTGTGTGTATGTGTGCACCAGGGGATGGAGCCTGCCCCACAGACACGCATGGCTCCAGCAAACCACCACAAAGAGTTCACTGACTCAACTGACAAATTACTGTGCTTACCAAGCACCAAGACGTCAAGGTATCTATTCAGTTCATCTGAAGACAGTGAACAAGAAGATCCTCTTTCACCAAAGTTGAGGAGGACCAAAAGCTTTCATGGCTCTGATGAACTCTTTGATTCAACTCCAGACAGTGAACAAGATGATGTTATTTCATCACAGTTGAGGACCAAAAGCTTTGATGACTCTGAAATATTGTATTCAACACCAGACAGTGGAGAGGAATATGTCCCAAACTCCAGTGAGCACAGTGCCTCAGAATGTAGTGACTCAATCCCTATAATAAAGAAAGCTCATCGAGAGGAATATGTCCCAAACAACAGTGAGCACAGTGCCTCAGATTGTAGTGACTCTATTCTAGGGATTAAAGAAATGAAGAAAGCTCATCAAGAAAGATCAATCACTGGAGACGATGATGATGCGTAACTTATTAACGTTTGGAAAAATATTATTTTGTTTTGAATCAAGGATGTTGCTCTATCAAATAAATCATGGCATAACATTATAATGGGCTGTATTCCTTGTGAATACATTACATGCATGTTGCATTCTAAATTGGAGACTTTCTACAAAATTTGGGACCCTTATTTGAATCATATTGGAACCACACTGTCTGCCACGATACTTGGAGGTTTTCCGTACCAACCTTAGATATCTTATATGCCAGCATTCTTCCCTAGTGGGTGCTCTGCTTTGGGTGGGGGCTTGTCTGCCCTTTGGGTATGGGGGAATGGTCGCCCGGGCAGGGGTCTCGATGCGTTGCATCGGGGCCGCTTCTTGGGGCGGTGGCCCTGCCGCCTGGAGGGGTGGCGGTTGTCGCCTTTGAGTGGAGCATGCATGGGTCTGCTCTTGTTGTAATGATTTGGTGCCTATGATAACTATTGTCTGCCTTTTTAATATATGTATTAATGTACTGTATGGAGGTATTCCCTGATAGGGAGTCTATAAAAATTTGAAAGTCACTTATGTCATTATGTCATTATGGTTCATTGTCCTTGTCATGTCTTTGTATATTCAATCTTTTTATTTATAATAGTGTCGTGCCTGAGCTGTTTTTGTTTTTGTTTTCTTTTGTTTGTTATTATGTTCTTGTTGTGTAATGTCTGTTTGTCTTTAAAAAAACAATAAATATACTTTATAAAAAAGAAAAAAGCATTGTCATTTTTTTCCTACTATGTTTACCTTATTCTTTCCATCCACACACACACCACACCATGTTCCACACATCCATCACCACCACACCACTGATCACTGACTCCACACCTCATAGTTGTCCTCTTTAAGTTGTAATGTTAAGGCCTGCATAATAAATACAGTTTCTTACACTGTTGCTCTGTCTCCTGCATCCCAATGTTTGACATGGCCAAGAGCCAGCTATGACAAATGGTCAGCTATTTTTCAATAGCTGACATTAAAAAGAATGGTAGCAGTGAAAAGCTAAGGTGATGTGTCACGCGTTCTTAATGGTTTAAGTAAAACATTCAGGTCATATACATGTCTGTTGAGTTCCTGAAAATAGACAGTTGATATTGCCCTACGTTATTATGGCCAATACATCTTGTCTGTTTTTTTATTCATTACAAAAGGATCTACATGCATACATCATTCAGTGCATTTAATGTTCAACACAATTATATTGTAAAGATAATGTCAAGTATCAATCCAGTAAAATCTAGTGAACATATTATATGCTCTTTCCTCAAAGCATCCAGTGCCCAGCTGTCTTCTCTAGCCTCTCCTGTGAGACAGACTCAGACAGTTTGAGGGTTATGTTACAGGGTCCACTCTGAATCTGTAAGTCTGTATCTGTACGCCAAGCTTCCTGCATAAAATTCAGTATGAAACTGATTAGATGTCCCCAGGACATTGAGTCCCCATTTTGGTGTAAAAAAACAGGTGTGTGATTTATGCAAATTAAGTCCCCACAATCGACGGATTAATATAGGTCCCCAAGATGCATGGTCAGGACAAGTCTGTGAAATTACTTCATCCAATCTAGAATCTGAGGTGATAGTTGTGTTAAAGATTTTTTTTTTAACTTGCCTGATTTTTTTCAGGCCTGTGGGACCACTGGAAAGTGGTGTCCCCAAGAGTGATGGCCCTGCTGTTGGTTCCCACACTTCATGGAAACCAACATGTGTGTGTGTGTGTGTGTGTGTGTGTGTGTGCGTCTTTGTGTTTCAATAATTTGGGTCAGTCCTCACAGCTTCTCCCTGGGATTATAAGAAAGTCGAAAGGTAGAAAGGGCAAGGGAAAGAGGGGAGAGGAAGAGAGAAGCTAAAATCTATCATTAAAAATGGAAACCCTGCAGTCGTCTTCATAATGAGAATGATGATTTGCTAGTGAGAAGAAAAAATAATTAAAGGTCACCATGACCATTGCTTTACTGCACCAGGAGCATGCCAAACACTATATTTTAGCTCATGCAATTATGTTTAATTCAGATAGGACATTGTAACTGTTAGATTACACCTTTCAATTTAAACTGTTATTTTGAATGGGCATGGCAAATTAAGCCAATTTTGACCTACACAGTAGGCTACAGGGGGAAAAAAACGAATACAAGGTAAAGCAAATCATAAGGCTGGGCACTGTTGGCTACTGTATGTGGTTGTGGATATTATGTCTTGATATTATACTTGATAAAAGGATGTTCACTCAGTCTCCCACACTTGTTGTTGCTTCATGCTCAGTGCAAAACCATGGCCTAAAACATGGTGAAACAGCTTATTAGATAAACACAGCTCCCAATTTTTAAACCATATCTGTTGCGTATAGTATACTAGTGACAAGTATCAAAACCAGAGTCATATGTTTATCGAGTACAAAAACACATTTCAGCTAAAAGACATCAACACCACATTATCACGTCAGGATGACTATTGATCCGTGAGTGTTGGTATTCCATTTGTTTTCAGACTGCTGCTGAAGCCTCGAGCCCTTACAAATGTTCCTCCTGCCTGGCAGAAAAAGTGAGGAAGATGTTGGCCTTCTTCAAAAAGCAGACTGAAAAGGAGGGCCCGAAATTGTGACAGTTTTGGTCGCAAATGCGTCTGAATTTTAATCTGTGCAATCTAAAAATATAATTGGGAGCACCAGTGCCACTGCAAATAATTGCTGTAGTGCGACCAAAACGATCACGACCGAAACACGCACGCACACGCACACGCACACACACACACACACACACACACACACACACACACACACACACACACACACACACACACACACACACACACACGAAAAATAAAATGATGCGTAGCCTGCGGAGTTAGTTCATGCAGACATACTCAAGGGGGTTCATGCCATGCTCAAAGGCGCATACTATACTCAAGAGGTTAACATGCTGCATTACTACGTGGGTGTGTAAGTGTGTGCAAGTCCCACACGTCATTCGCTGATGTGGCAGTCAGCTGACCAATTGGGCGGGCTACTTAAGCTCACCAAGTAGTTTGGCACCCATGAAAGCGTCCATGAAAGTGTCATGGCGCAGGCCAGTCACGTGACCACTTCTCTTCCTTCTCAGAGCTTCCTTGCCTTCCTCTGCATATGGTTCCTGGTTGTTATCAATGACTGTCTAAAGAGGACGAGACACGAAGACCGTACGGGCGACGCCATGTTGCTCCATGGCAGTGTTGCCAACTCGTGACAGAAATAAGCCAACCCACCTCCAAAAACAAGCCAAAACAAACCCAATAATATGACCATATAATCCTAACAAAAAAGGTTTGATGCATTTATCATTATAAATACTATGCATGTCTATGATAATTAATGGTTTAGTAACTTATTATACTAATAATTAGCCTATAAAGAAAAGAAAAGGATCTCTGGAAAAAAGGAAGCCAAAAGTCGCTGGAAATAAGCAGATTTGGCAACCCTGCTCCATGGAAGGAAAGAAACATGCACAGTTGAGACCAAGGAAGCTGAACGCGGAAAGTGTTGGCTGCATATAGCCCATTGCGCATGTTTCTTTCCTTCCATGGAGCACGATGGAGCAACATGACGTCCTCTTTATGCAGCAGAGCCGAACGCCAAGTCTAATATCGTATGCACACTTGTATTCTCATTCTATAATAAATATTGGATAAATCTATTCGTGAGTTGTCTGACTGAAATAATATAATATATTTATATATATAATATATACTGCCTCCATGTCCGATTGGAGTTGGGTTATCTGATGAGTGAGTACGTCGAGCTTCCGCTCCTGTCGCTCCCTCTCCTAGTCTTGACTCCTCTCTTTCTCCATCTGAGACTGCATGTAGGTCTCAAACATCCTAGCCAGATTTGAGAAAGTTTCCTCTTGGGACGAGGTAGTGCTCACCCTGGTGTGGATTTGTTCTTCCATCTCTCCTCCTGTGGCACCCTCTTCTTCCTCCTCAAATGATACTTGCTGTTGCTGGTTCCGCAGATGTGGTTTTGGAGGCATCCTGAACTGTTGTTACTTTCCGCTACCACCACATGTGAAGTTGCCCGAGGGCCAAGGAAGGCTCCAAAAACAGTCAGCGATGCTTTCTGGAGGATTTTATTTCCCCAAAAATCCAGCTCCAGTGCAGATATTCACAAAACATATGAAACTGCAAAATTAATACTGGCCAAAATACAAAACTCAAAAATACTTAACACACAACGTAGGAAAAAGGAAAAATAACCAAACTGCACTAGGCTATGCCCATGACATGGGCTCTAGCAGCTCTCTCACTGGGCTGTCAGCATGATGCCTGCCCGAGCATAACTGACTAGCTCTGCCTGGCCTGCAGTCTCCCCTTTATAGGAGAGGATCCTACCACCAACAGAGAAGCAATTAAATATACACAGCTTATCTACAAGCTCACAGATATCAGCTGAACCTGAATAAGTAACCCCATACCTAGATGTTCTATTTTAGATTAATCATCATATGGGGTTGCATTCATTTCCCCAGATAATAGACATACTTTGATACTTGACCTTGTGGAACACCCCTACTCCTCAACAGTACTTGGCACCTTCCCCCCCTTCTTAAACTGAATGGCTGAGCCCTGGTTCAGCAGCTCAGATTCAGATAGAAGAATGCCAGCATTGGAGAGGCCATACAGACACTGAGGTTACAATAAACACACAGGTTAATAAACTGAATATTTTCCCTGTGTGTATCATTTCATTTGTACATCCTGTAAATGCATACATCAACAGTATTGACATTATAAGACCTGTCTGCCCCACTACCCACAGTCTGTGTGGTGTGGTGTGTGCGTGCGTGCCATGTCCTTAATCAGTGTGTGTGTGTGTGTGTGTATAGGGCACGGGCTGCCCCGTGACATGTATATATATATATATATATATATATATATAATATTAAAAAACACGAGATTACATGTTTTCATTACCAGGTCAAAGACAGACTATAAACAGCCATTACAAACAGAACAAGAAGTTGATGTAGGCTGCAGTATTTATGAGAACGCTCACATGCTCCAATGGAACTGAGAATGCAACATACACATAATTTATAGCTGAATTGTATAAAGATCACATCCTTTTAGAAACATATTGTGTAGATAAAAGATGTGTGGTTGTACTAACAGTACTGTGAATGTATGCCTGTTAGGTTAAAGTAGTGTGCACAGTACAGTGTAAGTGTACCTGTCACAATCAGCCTTGACCCCCAAGTAAGTGATGGTGGTAAATGGTGCATTTACATTTATGTCTTTACCGGACGCGCTTTAGAATGTGCATTACATTCAGCCATTCACACTCTGACTCACAGACAGACGGTGGAGGAAACCGTCCCAATCCTTTGAATCACTTTAACCATCATTTATACTTTGGCTATTCAAAAATAGCAGATATACAAGCTTGTAGATCTTTTAGAGAAATCTACAGTACAGAGTACTACAGTACAGCACAGCACAGCACAGAGTACAGTACAGTTCAGTGCAGTACACTACAGTACAGTACGAGTAGTAAAGTACGGTACAGTGCGTATAGTACAGTACAGTATGAGTAGTACTACAGTACAGTACGGGTAGTACAGTACAGTGCAGTACGGATAGTACAGTACGGTACAGTATGAGTAGTACTACAGCACAGTACGAGTAGTAGGCTACAGTACAGTGCAGTACGGTACATTACAAATAGTACAGTAAGAATACTACAGTACAGTACGAATAGTGCAGGTAAAGCAATATGACATAACTACTCCTGTGAATTGTGAAATATACAAGCTAATTATGACTGACAGTAATGGAACATGAGTACCGGTATAAATGCAGGACATACAGAAGTCACCATGTTTCCATATTTACTAAATACTTTTTAGTTATTATTGAAAATAGTTTGACCAGTTGGAAGCCACTTCACCACTGGTTTTACAGAGATTATAGTGTTTCTTAGGCAGCCCATGGTCTTTTCATCTTTCCCAAAAAGATCCACTGTTATAAATATGACAAACACTGTGTGAAAGAAAAGGCAAGTTCTTGATTTATTCATTTGCAAACCAAAAATGTAAAAAATAAGTTCTTGAATTATTGAATGAAACAAAACTTTGAAAGCCATTAGTCTAGTCTAGTCTACAAGATGTCTGCTCTTCTTCTTTTGTCGTGTATCATCCTCAAATGTCTGACTCAGTATTGTGTAGGCATGACTTTGTCTCTGGTCCCACTTGGAAGAGGCCGGCCTCCGAAGGTCGTCTGTACAGGGGGCAGGTGTTAATTATGGGCAGACTGGTCAGGCTCACCACACTCGCATGCTGCATTGTCTGTCAAGCCCTACTTCTTCTTCAGGGCGGCGGTGCTGCTCCTGATGTGCTGGTTGGTGCCTTGCATGGTTTCAGCTGCCATCGGTGTATGAATTTGTGTGTGAATGGGTGAATGTAATGCACAATCTATGTAAAGGCTATATAAATGCACCATTTACCATTTATTTACTATTCATAGCTGATCTGAAGCAGCCATCTGAAGCACACCCTACTGAATGCGGTTCAGTAGGGTCCATTGCCGGCATGCATGGTAGGTCCTCCTCTCCTTCATCGCCATCACTCGGATCCCAGATGTGGATCCCGGAGGGCCCAGCAGACTCCCACTCCTGCTTCCAGGATGCCGCCAGCCATGTACTCCTCTGGAATGGAGCGAAGCATCTTGTGCCGCCTTGTTGTAAGGGTGGCGGGACTTGAGTCTGTTTGGAGGCTCTATTTCCATTGTGTCATGCAGGATATGCCAGTCCTGAATCCGGGCTTTCCTTGCTAGCTTGATGCTAGCAGCCTCTCGTCGGAGGCCAGTCGGGGCAATTCATTCCTGCAAGGACTGGCATATAGGACACAGGAGCGGGCTTCAGGCAGCCAGTTATGGTTCGGAGAGTTGTTGATTACGGTGTCTATCTTTTTGACATGTGGGCTCCTAAACCAGACTGAGGCACAGTATTCAGCTGCAGAGAAGGCCAGGGCTATTGTGTAGAAATTCGTAGTGTGTTAGCAAAAGCCCAGCAAGACGTTGGATAAGTGAGACCCTTGATGTCACCATGGCACTCACGTCTTCAAAGTGTTGATTGAATGAGGCATTTTGAGTCTTGTTGGAACTGAAGGGGCTTGACTTGTTGTCAACAAACACATTGATTTCCCTTTTTTCTTTTATCTTGCCTGTGCTGAGCTACAGGCGCCACCTGCAGAGGCTGTAGGTGACCAAGTGGAGTCTGCGGTGCCAGATAGTGTCATACGCTTCACCTCCCAATGTATGAATGAATGAACCATTTTAAAGCGCTTTGAGCACTTGGAAAAGCGCTATAAAAATGCAATTTATTATTATACGCGGCTGTCAGGTCTAGTAGCACAACCCCAGCTTTCTCATTGGCCTGGAAGCTGTCCTCAATGTCCTTAGTGAGCTGTTACCTGGACCTGGTTCACTGTTCCGAAAATCAGCCTGTTCCCTCCCTGATCTTAAAGATGCAGCTTTTTGTTTGTTCAAGACAGGATATTTATATTTCAAATTTTGTTTACATTACATTTTATGCTGAAGATTAAAAAAATTATTGGATCAGGGGAAAAAAGAAAGAAAAGCTTGCCACAAGCTGCCATAATATGATTGTCATTACTTGTTAGAATGGACCAGAAGAACAATGACTGTCATTGACGTCCAATTTAATTTGATACATGCAGAGATATCAGAAAAATAGGAATAGCCAAGGTGGTGAATAAATTATTCTTTCTGATATGTCTGCGTGTGGGATCATTAGGACACAACTAGATTAATAGCTATTTAGGGGGAACATTTTGGGAGCACCACATTGTGAGAAATAGATGTTGCATGTGTTACAAATGACCCAGCTGTGAGCTGGGTCATTTGTCAACACAGGCAGCTCTAATAGTTTACCTGAAACATTACATATTGCCTATCAAATTAACGTCTGATTAAACAAATAGACACAAAGCAGGGATTTACAAAGGCTTATCAAAATGGCAACAGCGTGTGCATTGTTACACACGTTTTCCTTAGCAAGCAGCCAGAAATAAAATAAAAAAGGAAGACACAGGTCCAGTGAGACTAGTGTTCATAAAGCAAGGATGTACAGTAGGCATTTTTTTATTATTGTCTTCTCTGTCTTAGGACAGATCGGTCTTGACAGAAATCTAAACCAGAATATAATACCCAAGCCTGTTGGACAGATTAATGGCCTTCTTTAAACTGCACCAAATGCAACTCCTTGCAACAAAACAGTTTTAAGGACTATGTCACACCAACGCAACGCCTTGCAACTGCCATTGGGGATAATGGTTTATTGGTTTCGTGCAACTACATGCATATGCATCATGAGGGTGAGGCTTCTACTAAAATACACTGTATGTCCAATATAGGACGCACGCGCACGCACGCACGCACGCACACACACACACACACACACACACACACGTACTGTATACACAACCACACACAACAACAACCCTAGAGAACGAGCCAATTTTCTGTATACCTCAAAGTCTATATGCTACAGACTGTACAGAGTATGCCAGGACTAGTCGAATAAAACGGCACAGATAAGATACATCGCATCATTTTACATTGTGCTATATGGAACAGATATGGACCTGTCCTATGGTATGCCTTACATCACGCATTCCTGCAGCCGCCCTTCAGCATGCTTCTCATACAGCAGGCAGGTTGGCTCATTCTACCTGTTAAGCAGCACCAGAACGGAGGAGCCGATCAAAGAATCTCATGTGTTTGGCTCAATTAAGGATATCCCTTACCTTTCCCCCTCGTTTCCTTTGACATGTTTCCTGCTGTCACACGAGGAAAAAAATCCAATGAAAAAGAAAAAGATTTAGAGTCCCAATAATATTGTTGTCTGATAGTTTTTACAGAGTAGCGCAGTCTCCCCGTCCTTCTCCTTCACTGTTGCCAGACGGAGGTTAAATAGACGCGATGTAACAGTGGCTCGGATTCCTCGTGTCAAATCTGCCGCTGCGCTCTCATTCAAGACCCTCATGCCACCGCTCCTGTAAACATAGTTTGGCCATTTGTATCTGTTTGCAGAGTCTGCAGACAAGACTTCGGTCGTGTCATGCCCACCCAATGAAAGAAACATCAGCCAGTCAGAGTTCTTAACAAGCGTCAGTGTTCGACTGCCTCCAGTGGTGCGCACGTTAGGCTACTATTGAAGGGCGTCCGTCCTGCAGCTGCTGCTCTGCCGTGGTGCGAGAATTGGACTTGAAAAAAGAAAGGGGGGGAAAGGACATCTTTACAAAGTGTCAAGTTTGTCAACCAATGACAAATGAGGCAAAACTATGACGTGAATGATGTATTTAATAATACTCGAAATAATTAGCATTTTGCCACTGAATATGTAATACGACCTGCTGGGTCCCAATTAAGAGATCTACATTTTACTGACGGAGCCAAGAAGTGTTGCTTAAAAACAAATTAACAAATACCCCACAAATGTGGGATGGGCTATGAAAAAAGAAAAAAATAAGCAGGATGTGGATGGATAGACATCCCCACCAAACAAATATTAATCTTAATTTGTAAACGAAGGGTAATGTTTGTTAGAGCATATTTTGCTCTATTGGGTTGGTAAACATGTATGGCCAATGTCTCCCTCAAAATATTTTGATGAGGCATGAACTGCATCATCAACTGCGCATGAGACATGAACATAAACATGAGCATGAGACATGAACTGCATCAAAATAAAAGAATCATGACATATTGAAAAGAATCAAAACCGGCCTTTATTTTTACATACATTGTTTACATATTTTCACTGAAGCATACATTATTTTTAATGTATTTTACCATATAGATTTCATCCACCTGTCAGTGTCAGGGATCGGCTCACCCCATGCAGGACGTTTCTTCCCTGATAATAGCAAGTTAATTAATCCATTTGAAACTGAACCAAGTGAGTATGTGTTAACACTTACCAGTAAATACATTCCATTAAATATATTTTCTATTTGACTGCAAACAGCCAAACACCATTTCCTAAATATAATTTGCTATGGTGACTGAGAATGGCATTATTATTAATGCAATTAGTCTACTCACTCTCACTGAAAGATCTTGTTTCAATTTGGTGCTCAGCTCAACAGGAGGAATTATTGTACTGGTAATTAGCATTAGGCTGGACTAATACATGAATTTTCTGGCTTGAAGATGGCTTGTGGTCTATTAATGATCGTCTGTGATCTTTATAAACTGACCTCAAATGAAATTAATTACAATGAGAAAAATTGACACATCAAATAATTATTAGTTCTGTATAAGTCTTATACAAACAATGCAGACATTTTCAAGTATCAAAACAGTCTATTCCAGATACCCAATAATAACAAAACGTTTTTTTTGGTGGATGCAGATATTTGTGATGTGCTTGAGCCTGTGAAAGCCTGCACGTACTCAAGACGCCCACACAGAAAACTGCCTGAGAAAATAGGGACAGCTAATTCAGGGTGAGCCAACTCATTCAGTCACTGTCTGTCCCCTGTCAAAGATTGATCCCCACAGGCCAGCTTAACATCTGGATGTGTCCACTTCACTTCGCCAGAGAGGCTTTCATGTGGCTCTCCAGGGACTGCAGATCTGCTAAATCCCCCCACGTTGCTGTCATTATTTGGTCACATTCATTTGCCAGTATCAACAGTACATAACCTAGAGCACCGTTTCTAAATACAAAAATGGAACCTAAATCCAAACGGGGATAAATAAATTACTTGTTTGCACATGTGCTTTATTTCCTCACATTGGACACAGGATTAAAACATAAATTGGCAATCATAATCATCATCATAATGGAATTGATTAAAAAAATAAGCATCCTATGAAAAGGTACTTTTTCTTCCTGCGTCATACCGTTAGGTCCCAAATGCAATTAATTTAGTTCAATATGACAATGGAAAGTGTTAGTAATCCTCAGAGAGACCAACTACATGGGAGGGGGTAATCTTATAATCCTCAGTAATGTTGTAATGTTCACTGCTTAATGCTTATCTAAACTAACTGAGTTAGTCAGACACACACAGATGGTCTACAGAGCATATACGTGCCGAAATGGAAGAATTTGTCATTCTTGATAATGATACTTTGATTGGCCAAGACTTTGGGCTGTATTTTGCGTGTCTTAAGTACCAGGTCTTATTCCCTAACTTGAACCTGGAGGCGTGATCAATGCTCTTTGGCCACTCAGAATAGCCCTTTATCTCAGAGGGGAACTTCGGTTGGTACATGCAATTTTCAGTGAATTCATTCTAAAAATCACGGACTCAAATTTAAATAAATTCTGGTCATCATATGAAAGGAGATATATTTTCTCATTAACAAAGTATTATACAGTACGTGTTCAAACTACCAATGGATGACTTCGCAAAATGACATGTCCATTGTGGCACAGTAGCCTATTCTATTGGCTGCCCAGTGGTGGAAGTGATGGTGGAGGAGACTGGATAGGCTGGAGGAATTCAGAAGTAAAGACGGCCTCTGCATACTCCTCACAGACGTCCTGGAACTCTGCTGCCACTTGAGCAAGAGCCTCTGCCATCAACTCCTCTGCCAGACTGAAAGGAGCAAAACAAAACTATTTCTTCATAATATTCCCTTGGTTGAGTAGAAATCGTGCTTGGCCATGGCATTTCTAACATACCATGAGACTAGACTAAAAACTAGCCTACATTTAGTCTAGATACGAAAATTATGATACATTTGTGACATCAGTGAGCAAAGACAAAACTTGCATGCCTGTTAAAAACACTTAAACCCCAGCATCCGTATTTTGGGAAAAACCTTAGCAGAAAACAGCAGATCTACAAGCTTCCAAGAGCTTGCTGATACACACAAAAAAAAATTGTGATAAATCTAGGCCCCTTATGGTACTTTTGTCATAAATGTACCCTTTGGATCGGTAGAGTACCATATACGGTACTAAAATGGCCCATATGGTACAAAACTGTAGCCCTTTAAAGGTACAAATTAGTTTTTGGACCCCTAGGTACATATTTGAACCCATTCTGAGCTTGTAGACCCGCCTTTGAAGCAAAATGGTCAGTGATTGGCTGAATGCAAGTCAGCTGTCTGCTGTACTGGCCAATCACAGTGCATCTTCACCAGTCAAGAGGAACATGCCCAGCCACCCACCAGCTAGGCGCCATTTTACGGTGCATTTAAGTTTTCTTAGCAGTGCTGACACAGCACTTTCCACTCGGGACTTTGGGTCGGTAAGGTAGCTACTAGTTAGCGGGAGTTTGGGTCGTTGTAGCCGGGTGGCGGCCGCCGGCCAGACGGACGGACAACCAAACTAACAGCGATATGGCGGCAGTATTCGTATTAGGAGGAGTAGACGTACGAAAGCTGTCCACCTTGACTACAGAGGAACTGATTCACAAGCTTGTCGCGGAAGCTGGAATAGACGTTTCAGAAGTCGAGGCAAAAAGGTTTACCGGTACGTATCTTTATTTAATGTTTGCACTAACTTACAGTAAGCAGTTTCATGTTTAGGAACATATAGGCTATATAAATAAAATGTTGAGCACCAACATGTCGTTTAACATGTCGGGGAAAACTGAAATGGCGGATATACGCGCCAAAACGTGTTTTCCCTGTTACTGTGTTTTGTTTCCCTGCTCGCGGGAGCAGACTGGCAGTAGCATGTTCATTTATAATATTTAAAGCGTCATTCCACTGTCTTTATTTCGGGGTTGTATCATGATATTATGGTTTGCGTCCGTATTGTTTTGCGGGCCACCACGCAATCATTCACCACCACAGTAATACATTCATTTGCCAACAAATTATCTGTTCATTTCTGGCGTGTGTGAACACACCGTGCTGCTGAAACACGGGCAGACAAATGCAAAGCTACAGTGTTTCCCAAACTGTGTGCTCAATGTTGTTTGCGCACCGTCCGTGCGCAAACAACATAGCACACTCTACACGCCATGGCACCGTCAGTGTGTGTGTGTGACCCACGGCTCCGTCCCACACACGTGCGAAATTCGTCGGGTGAAAGAAAGTGTGCTGTACTGTATGCCACTGTTGTGTTGCGGCTGTGTGTGTGTGTGTGTGTGTGTGTGTGAGCGCCCTTGGCCGTTGTGAAATACTTTCCGCCCTGGGTGCGTTTCCGCAGTTTTTATTCACTAATGCATTCATTATTCTGCTTTTTTTTTTTCATCTCCTATTATGACAGGGATACATGTGAAAAACGTATTTTTCCATTTCACCAGGTCTTTAGCCTCTGAAACATGTCCGTGCTGTCTGGTCTGACTCTAGACTGAACTACCTGTACAATTTGTCCTTATGTGGGGAAACGGTTAGTGTGGAGGAGGAGGAGGAGGTGTTTAAATGGCTTTAATTAAGTGAATAAATACAACGTTTACAATTTGTCATATGATTCATTTAATTAAATCAGCTATACTGTGTGTGTGTGTGTGTGTTTCCTCAGAGAATGAAGTGGACGGAGAAACGGTGGACTGTGGACTAACTGAACAAATGATTGGCTTCCTCTTCGCTGGATCATTCAAAAAATAAATTAAATTTAGACAATTTGTAGAAAAATACAAAGAGGGTGAGACAGAGATTTGTTTACAGCCAATTGAGCCTGAAGAAGCCTCCCAATATCAGCTTTCCACGGTTTCAAGGCAAGTGCATCTCCATAAGATAGTTGTGCTTATCTGAGGTCACAGAACGAATATAAAACTAACAAAAGGAAACTGCTTGTAGGAGCCGTAATGTGTTTGCATCCTATGTGCTATTTGTTCCATTGCAGTGCTGAACCAGCCTGTGGGAGTGTTGAACCAGCCCGTGTGAGACTACAACATATCACCATCTGTCCAACCTTTCCCCATGACGTTCAGACAGTGCTCGATGCCAGGGACCCGCGTCTCGTAGTGCCGAGAATACGTCACAAAATTACCAGTGTGCTGTATGAAAAACTAATGTTGCACAACATGTAAGTATCAACTGTTAACCATTACTATAACTTTAGTACTTGGCATTCATACATTGTTAGCTGATCTTTTAAGAAAAATTGAAATACCCGCATCTTAGAGATGCAGAGGGGAATGGCTATGTAAGTTGTGTTTTATTCTCTTCAATCTTCAGTGATTTCTGTGTGTATGTACATGCGACGAAAAATGGCAGATCTACAAGTTCATAGCGCGGCACAAAGTGCCGTGCTATGAGCTTGTAGATCTGCTATTTTTCAATAGCTAAAGTATAACATTGCTTAAAACACCAAAAGGGGTTAATAGCCAAATGTGTTCCATTTTATCCAGACAACCTGGCATGCGTCCCTAAAAAGAAAATGTAAAAATGAACGTGCACCACTGCTCAGCAATACCGAGGTCCGAAAGATGAAAGAGAAGTATGGCCACGCAAAGAAGCCCCAACCTCCCTCTACACCTAGTCTGCACAAACGAGCAGCTAATCAATGTGTAAGTCATTTGTCATATCTATATATTTTGAGGGTGACTGTGTTCCAGGTTGTCCCTAGCTAAATGATGGAGAGTTGGTAACCAAATTGACTCTTGAGAGTGTAAATAGAAACGAAATGGACCCTTTTAATTTTCTAATAAGTCTTCACAACATTTGCCTGTTATTTCTTGTATGGTTACCACATAAATACAGCATGGAATCTCATCCAACGATAACAAAATGGCTTTGCATACGTGGGAGCAGGCGTTGCACTGTGCAACTCATCCACATCTGTCTATGCTTTTTCCACAGGAAATACTGGTTGTCGGAGAGGATGCCACTTCTGTGAAGGCCCATGTTGCCGTTCTTCAAAGTGAATACCAGAAGACTCATCCAGATCTCCCAACTGTGAAAGATCTCATGGTGTGAACCTTCTCCTGGAGACGGCGTGAAATCATGGATGGGATCTCTGTGGAAGATCTACTCCAAAGCTATCCCTTCCTAAGGGCTCCTGGTGGAGTAAGTATAGTGCACAGCTGAATGTTGCAGCATTATCAATCTATCAGGGGTCATTAACTTTATCTGGTTACAAAAATATGTTCTCAAGCCCAATGGCTAGCAAATCTTAACATTTTGATTACTTTTTAAATCAAAACCAAACCTCTTTGCCAAAAATAGATCTACAAACTCACAGCATATCGCAGCAACGCATTGTGATGTGAGCTTGTAGATTTGCTATTTTCTGCACATTTTCCCCATCACACAATTAGGTAAGCACCCATGTAATAATATCTCAAACTTGTATAGCGCTTTTACGCTTTACATTGGGGGCAGAGCTATAGCAACAAAATGAAAACAACCTCATGTAAGTCCTCATGAGTACCTCCTAGGGGTCTCAGACCCCCTGTTGAAAACCCATCTATGTAGTAATTTCAAATATTGTGAGATTGTATATAATAGGCATATGCTGAATATTAATCATTCTTGTGTTTTCTACAGTTTTCTGATGAGGTTGATCGAATCCATCCAGCCACAAGCAGTCTGTGTGATCGCTTCAGGGAGGGCTTCGCTGGTATTTTGCCAGAAGTTCTAAAACGTGCAGGAAAATCCCACGCAGAAGTCTTCAACGCCGCAAGACAGGATGCCCTGGCTGAAGATCTACCAGGTAGTGAGCACTTTTCTAATTAAACACGTTGCACACTTTAGTTTAGACATACTATTGGTCCGACTGTCACCAACAACCTACTTCAAACCCTAACCTAACCACAAGTTAGTTTCTGACCGTTGTTTCCTCATGTCGGTCCGTTGGTGTGCATCCCCACTTGATGTGATTGGTGACTCTTGCTATGTTTACTGCATTCCAGAAATCGACTTCATGGCCGGGCTGATCATACTGCCGTCCATCTTCAAAGAGAAAATTGAAGTCTTCATCATGATGGGAGAGGTGAGCATCTGAATTGTCCTGCACGGTGTTTCACTGCTTTTCAGTTCTATCACCATGTAAACAGTTTAGAGCAGCCACAAAGCCTGTGTGAGCAGCGTACTCATCTAGGCACAGCATTTGGGAACCACTGCTCTCCTCCACTGTATGCAGCCCATGTCAATTGTATGGGTCATCCAATCCTACTACTACAAAAACATATATAATTGTGGGGCCGTACTTCTTGTCACACACTTTCATAGCTGGAAGCTGCCCGGTACAACCACAGTCTGACCTGCTAGCCACTGAGCAGCTCCACCGGAGCGGTTTGGATTAAGGACCTTGTTCAGTGGTGGTAATGAGGGAGAGGCAACCGCTGCCCCACCCAGATGTATTGTGTTTAACATAAATGACAAATCTGTTCTTTCTATATAAATGCCACTGAAGTTACAAAATGTAAACTAGGGGTCTTTTTTTCAAGCCAAGGAACCCTTAGCAGTGACCCTCACCAATGTGTATATGATGTAGTGTTTGTTTACACATTAGCTTTGGAAAATAAAAGGTTGACTTCATTTTAAAGTTTATTTAACCACTTGAACCTTAAATACAATTTTTATTTTGTCTGCCGCCCCTTGACCAAATTTCTAAGCTCACAATGTGTCAGTCATGAGCTTGTAGATCCAATATGTTTGGCAAATGTCCCCAGAAAAAATAACGATGCGGTTCAAAGTGGTTGATGTAACAAGTTTTGACACATATTTTGAAAATATTCATTTTGCATGTTTTGCTTTATGTAGGGGGATGCTGCTACGCCCAATCCAAACATACAAGTCATGGACCAGGACTGGAAGATGGCCATCGCTGGACGGGTGCGGTGTGTGGTGAAAGTTGACGGTGCGGACGTGTGCCAGTGCAGAAGCCTTGATGAAGCCTTCATAACAGCCTTCTGTATGTATTTTGTTTTCAACCTTGCATACCCACCAGGTCCCACTCACATTTTCATGCCTATCATGTAAAAGTAGACAGTGACTGGATGTTGCTCAAACCTGGAGACGAATTGGACCACACATCGCTTGACACATATTTAGTGGATGATCATTTGTATGTTGCGTTGAAACATTTTGTATAGATCTTTTGAAAGGAATTTGTAGTTTTGTGCAGACTAGCTGGATGTCACAGAATTGAGTAAAATTCCCCCAGCATTTCAGAAATGCAAGACTGTTAATGAACGGCTCAACAGGCTCGATGCATCAGTCTTGTGTTGTTTAAGTGCTGGGGGAATTGTACTCATTCATGTTGTATTTTTTTTTATATATAGTTTTACATGTGTGCACTAAATGTTGATGTTGTATGTATTTTATATTTTTACATGTTTGCACTAAATGTACTCAAGTACATGTTGCACAAAACCTCATTTTGCACTAGGTTGTTCTTTGCACTAGGTTGTTCATGTTGCACAACCATAACTTATTGCCCAATTGACCTGCACTTTGGGGAAAAAATAAAAAGTTATTGAATGTTGTTCATGTTTCTGAATCCATTTTGTATTTGTACATAAAGGTACATTGTTGCCAGTAGGGGTACAGAATTACTATTTTAGAGGTACAGGAATGTTATTTTAGAGGGGTACAGAAATGTTATTTTAGAGGTACAATGTTGTCCATATAGGGGTACAATGTCACTATAGGGGTACAGAAATGTTATTTTAGAGGTACAATGTTGTCCATATAGGGGTACATGAATGTTCTTTTCGAGGTACAATGTTGTCCATATAGGGGTACATAAATCTTATTTTAGAGGTACAATGTTGTCCATATAGGGGTACATAAATGTTCTTTTCGAGGTACAATGTTGTCCGTATAGGGGTACATAAATGTTATTTTAGAGGTACAATGTTGTCCGTATAGGGGTACATAAATGTTCTTTTAGAGATACAGGCAAAGGTACAAAGTTGTCAATAGGGGTACAGGAATGTTATTTAGAGGTACAACCAAGAAGGGTACACCAATGTACCAATACCAAAGGTACATTTCTGTACTCAACTAGGGTACTCCGGGGGTGACAAGCCATTTGTACCCCAAAAGGAACAAATCCGCCATGTTATTTTTCTGTGTGTAGTCCATTTGCAGCGGAAATATTTAATGTAGGTCGACGACAACTAAAAAGACAATAGTATACTATAAAGCCCTGAGGGACACCACAGTCAACCATAATAGCCAGGTTTAAGTGGTTAACTCCCCCCTATAAAATATGCATCAAGGAAATACAACAAGAGGTTTCAATTTTAAATAGCCTATTTGTCTTTCCCAAAAAGGTTTTGATAGATCATCATAAGTGCCCTTCTCGGGTCACAGCCACCTACAGGTCCCTACCTACTGTACATAGTATCTAAGCGAAGATGCTTATTACCATGGATACTTCTCTAACCAACACAATTTCATGTCTCCATGACCATGTTGCAGAGCAGAGGATTGATTACTTCCTCTTCCACTGTTTGACACTGAAGCAGTGTTATTGATGAAAAAGTCTACAGTATTACCGGTATCTGTATATTCTGTACGTTAATTTCTATGGTCATTTCTATTTTTCTTCTTAATCACATGAACCCTATACTAGCATCCCCTTTTCTGTGGCCAACATTCGGCAATGGTTTGCAGAATGTTCATTGTGAGCTTGTAGATCAGTTATTTTTGGTGAAGAGAGTTTGTGGGGGACTCCGGTCAATTAGGTTAAGTGGTTAAACTAAGATGCAGTTATGGCGTTTAGTAATTTGTTTGTGGTGAACTGGAGGGCTACACACGGGCACCGGGCTGTTCATTAAAACTCTTTCAGCGACACCTGGTGGTCACCAGTTTAGGCTTTGAGTGCCAATTCTCCCATTATAAAGAAAGAAAGAATTTGTAATTCTATTATGCATGTAATGTGCATGTCATCACCTGTACACCAGATTAGAGGAATTTTCAAGGGAAGACGTCTTGACGCCCGTGGCATCCATTACTTAATAGGCAATTAGACGTCTTGACGTTTATGGCTACTAAACAGCAGTGCAACTCATCATACATTTCTTCATAATATCAGAGTAGTAGATAATTGGATGACATCTTTTGTCAACTCTTTTTAAAATTAAACTACAGTTCCAACAATTGAAAACTCCACTGTTCTGGAGAAACAGGACTGATAATGAGGCACAAGGGGTTTGGGTTCGGTGGTCACAGCAATTCAAACTCCAGCACACCTTTAAGGCAAGAGAACAGACATTTGAAAATTACATGGAACAGTATTTGAAAATCTGTCTTTGAAAGAAAAAATAAATGTAAAATCTACTCTCTATACAGTACCTCTTGGAATGCCTAGAACTGTGTCCAGTAAACCGATCATACATGCATTGAGAATGTTTAAAAAAAAAAAGACAACAGGGACCCTTCCGCATTGCACCAACTTAAGAATTCTCTCAATTATGCAAATGTTTGGCTGGGCGAGGAAGATAGTGGACTCTGGAGACATTATAATACAATACCAACCCTGATCTCTGCATGATGCTCACACAGCTGGCAATTCAGCATTATGCAATGGAACATCATCACTAAATAGCCTCGGGCCAAGAGAATAATAGAAACGCTTACTCAAAGTTGAACCCAGTGACAATATAGTAAACAAGGTAAACCTATTTAAACGTGGCTCTGTGCACATTACACAACAAACCAAGTTGCATGTATGCGATTCTCAACACCTGTGGTGCAATTGTTTTGGAATGGAATTTCACATTTATTTAGGCTACATTATACATGAAATATCAGCAGAACTCTTCAGAAACATTAAATGGCCTTAGCCCTTTACCTGTCTGCAATGGCCCAGGGATTGAAACTGCCAACAGCCTCATGTGCCACCAGGCGCAAATAGGCCTCATGGTCTTCCCTGTATTGCTGGATACTTGTCAACATGCTGTCTGGTACTGAAATAAGGGTCCCCCTGTTCCTCTCCAATGGGCCTGGTACTGTGGTTCCACTGCCAGCCTGATGTTCACCTTGGCAGTCCTCTGTCAGGCTGCTCTCAGAGGTAAAACTGTGAAGGAGGAAACAAGACAGCCACATGTCTCCTCAGGCTCTGATACACGTGACCCTGGCAGGCACTTCTTTTCAGTGATGAGTTTCAGTAACGCATGCAGAGAAACACACTATCCTTCCTAGTTCCGCATCCTGACCAACCTGTAGGAGTCACTTAACACATTTTGTGCACAAGACGTCCTAGGAATTACCACATGTAGTGCCCAGGACGTCTGTGGTGGGAGGTCTGTGGACGTCTTGGTAAAATAAAATATATTTTCTTTGTCAAAAAGTGGGTCTAAAAGGTGGGCACCCTGTGTCACCATTTTGAAAGATTAAAAGGGCACATACTATGTGTTAAGTTGTGTAGCGACAAGAGACTGCCCACCAACCTACATCCCACGTTCAAAGACAGACAATTGTGTTTGATGGACGATTGGAACGCCAGTCCCCACGGTGGTGTGCTAGAACATTACCCTATAAAATGATGGTCAAAATGGATGAATTCAGGTGTGTAACACCAGATGCATGCCTACTACCCCCAAGGTGAGTCTCAGCTGGTAGTCTAGTGCCAGGCATATAATCCTCTATGTGTAGACTGGCACTTTGCAGCCACACTCCTGTTTCTACATTTAGAGTGTTGCAGCCGTTGCCGACACTTCATGTGCTCAGAGGCCACCCGAGGGCCCTGTGCCATTCTCATGAACCATCCTTGACATGGAGTGCCATTCATTCAAGTGTCTGTACATTTTCTGGGAGGACAAGATTAATCTTGTGGGAGACAACGAGGACATTGTTAACCCAACACTAAACACTGGTGCATGATTTTCACACAGACAATACTTTTTTTTGTAATTTTCATAATGTTGCTGATGTCTGGGGTGGGTCAGTACCTTAATGATGCTCAGTGACATCCTAGAAGGTAGGTTTGTGTCCATTCCTACATCCCTGTTTGTTTCTACAGGCAGGTGTTCGGGTGAATTTCACCCGTGTTTAGCAATAGAGAAAAATCCCATACACCCACAATGGGAGTTCATTTTTTAATTATTATTTTTCACTGGACCATGCTCACAATGTTCCAGGAATGGGTGGACCAAATGAGAAGTTCCCAGCTACATTATATATATATTTTTTAGGATATATAAAAATAATACCCACGTTTTTCACTGATTTTGCCCCCCTATGATAAGGCCCCCCATGATATCTACCTTCCACTTTTTTCAATTTTTTTATTTAAGTACATTGCAAAAGAAGTAGCATTACTTTTGACAGTGCAGAAGCATAATTGCCTTCCTTGATGAGCATCAACGACCATCATCACCTCGGCATAGTCACAGATACACACAGCTCCCCTCTACAGTGCTCTACTCCAAAAGCACTTGAATATGATGGAATATGACTAAAGCTCACATTTCACATCACACATCATAATTCACTAGCCCCCCTAAAAAATATATATATATATATATCGATATACGATATATCGTTACATGCCTAATTATTTTATTAAGATAATTTGGGGGGTCTTTTTCTGCCTAGTCCACAGGGAGTGACACCGGGTCCGTCGATGGGCTCGGGAAACGAACCTGGGGCTTGCCTTGCCGTCAGGCATCAGAGCCTACCTTATGTTGTACACACCTTGAGCACTCGGCTATCAGCAACCCTGACAATAATAAAGATTATGCGAGAGAGACAGATTATTAAAGATATGGGATTTATTTTGTGTCCCGATTATTGTCTCCAGTATGTTTTGCACTCCATCCGTCCGTGTGTGTGTGTGTGTGTGTGTGTCCGTCCGTTACCAGTTAATCTCCGGCAACGTTGGCCCGATCCAAACTTTGCCAACGATGCCAACGATGAACCTCTGCTCTAAATTTTCCAGAACGGCCTGTTATAGCGCCACCAGGAGGGACGACTTTTGTACACATTTCTTGCCATTACTCCTCCAGATTTTGTCCAAAAATCCCACAAATCGCGGCGTCATGTGCCTGTTATAGCGTGACCAACAGGTGGATTTTTGCAAACACAGATTTTTGGAACAAAATGCCTAAAATTATCCAATTGCCATCAAAGGCATAAGAACAAATGGCCCCTTTTTCACATTGTCCTATTATAGCGCCACCAGGAGGCCACAACTTGACCTGCCTGGTGGAGACCTGTGCCCCAAGCCTGATTGGATGCCTTGTCTGCCTCCTCTGGCCAATGGCACAGCAAGCAACGGCATGCCAATGGCATCCATGCACACACGCACCTCTGGCCAATGGGACAGCAAGCAACGGCATGACAACGGCATCCGGCATGCACAGTTTGCACACACTTAAAGGGACACTTCACCCTTTTTGCAAAAAGATATATGTTAATGACGTTGAGGAGCTTTAGAACACTTTCCTGGGCGTCTTTATTTGTGTAATATGTGGTTTTAGATATTTTAGATTGTAGCAGTGAGCCCGGTGTCTCTGATGTCATGGACACTGGGCTCACTACCTTCCTGGACTACATGTTGTCTCAGTAAGACAGCTCTCCCCCCTATCCACAAGGAGGAGCAGTGCACCAAAAAATTATGGGAATTGTAGTCCAGGAAGGTAGTGAGACCAGTGTCCATGACATCAGAGACAACAGGCTCACTGCTACAATCTAAAATATCTAAAACCACATATTACACACATAAATACCCCCAGGAAAGTGATCTAAAGCTTCTAAACGTCATTAACATATATTTTTTTGCAAAAAGGGTGAAGTGTCCCTTTAAGTTGAGACTTGCAGTGTATAACAGAGGGAGTCAATGTTGCCTACTACTAGTGTGTAGCTCTATCTGTTCAGCCGCAGCGCGCTGCATCTTTAATGTTGGTCCGGCTGGTTTCGTTTTGTCCAACGTGATTACGTGAAACAGCATGGCTGCGCCTGCAGTAGGCTACTACCAAAACAAACACACTTCTTCACAATACTTCTGTGTTGTACATGGATAGCGACTGAAAAAGACCATAGATAGATTTCAGTTCCCCTGTGCTGCTGTGCACAGCGGAGATAATGCACAACTCCAGGTACGAACTAAAACAATGACTGTAGTCCCGCAATGAATGAATCACATCTCTCACTAGTCCACTTCTCTACAATGCCATTCGCCTTAAAACCTACATTTATGTTATCCAATATATTACTTTAGCGTAAAATATAGGCTTTTCTAAACCAAGCCCAGTTTAAAAAATCGTTACCGTATGTGCTATGTTGTGAATTAACTATAGTGTACAGTTTAACCCATTGATTCACAGCCATTTTAATTTCAAGGACCCCCAAATTAAATTCATAGAAATTAGCCTAGGCCATTTCATTATGATTTCATCATCTCTGGACTGGGACCCCAGTCTACATGGCCAGTGTTCATTTAACTCAGAGTGTAAACATACACGTTACTAAAATAATAATAATATGGGGGAAAACAAAGACGGGGGACAGCGGAGACAGCGCCTGTTTCACCTGACACATTATGACTGTCATCATTTCTTGTTTTTATTTCAATTACACACAATACAATCATAAAATCCATCCCATGTTGTTTGTTCTGTCTTTAAAATAGACCATGAAGTCCAACAGGGTTGCTACAGTTAAAAGTATAAGTGATATTTTGTTAAATTGTTAAAGCACTTTTAACAATTTAACACACACAAACACTTTCCTCAATTATTCGATTAATCGAAAAAATAATCTATAGAATAATTGCTATGCAAATAAGCGATAGTGGCAGCCCCAGCAGAGAGCCAGAACTGGATAACAATATGGAATCGACCCACCCAGGGTGGTTCGTTCTACAGTGAAACTAGTTGGGTTGCAGCAGCAAGATGCCATCTACTGAAAGCACTGTTAAAGCCTGGTCCCCTGCCTCACCTAGACGTGAAGAAGGCGAGGACCGGCTGTTAAGAAGGAAATTAGGAAAGGAATGCATTCGAGCCCCCCATACTGCATAGCGTCATTGATTTGTTTGACCGGAGCAGCATTGGGGCATGCAGCATTAGCCAAAGGGGACAATCAGGTATCTGTGCTGCTCACCAGGTTACATAAATCTCATTTCCCGGTCCATTCTTGTGTGAGAAGTTCAAACCTCTCACCCCCACCATTGTCTCTGTGGTTGTTTGACTGCACATTCATCATTTATATACCGTTTGATTGTAAAGGGAAAGGGATTGTGGACAATTGAATTACATTACAACTGGTTGGTCTTGAAGAACAACAGAGAGAAAAGGATTAGCCTCACCTGTCTTAACCTGAACCAACACAAGGTTTACATAAACAACCACAGTACACTGGGCTTAGCAGAAGCAAGCACTGGTAAACAATAAAATAAGATTAAAGGAGACGCAAATGGCTACATTCAATATTTTGAAAATTGGCTTCCCACAGCGCTGTGCCTTCACACCCCCTGCCTTTTCTCCATTGTTCTATAATAGCACTCTAAAAATCAATCAACCAAGGAAGTAATACCACCAAGAGTCTGTGCTGCCTACACCATCAAAGAAACCCCAGGCGAGAGGCCTACTGAGAGATGCTTGAGCCTACACACAAATGCGAAACAATTGTTTTTCAACTAAAATATGCAACAAAATATAGATTAGGTTTAAAGGGATACTGTAATATTAAAACACCCCAGACAGTTTTGAAGTTGCTTGATTCAGTATTGCGATATTTGATATTAATTTTAGCTGTCTCACCCCTTTCCTACAAACCCATTATAACTTCCAACTCCATTTTAAGCATGATAGATTCATCGAAATAACCAGTTCTTGGTTCTGGTGACTGATATTGTCATTCTAATACGTGAGGGGCCGGGATTTTTCTATTGCCATACTTTTTTCAATTATTTTAGGAAAATAAAAATCCATGAAATTCAAATATCCCTTTAAGCTCTCCACACGGTTCTGCAGCTGGGCGTGCTTTCTTCTTTTACAAGCCCACATCCTTAAATCACCATTCCCCCCACATTCAACACAAGAGAAATAAACAATGACGGAGGGATTATCAACTACTGTATACAGCTCTTGTACAAACACAAGCTCCATCTATGTACATGTTCACAATCTTACAGGTTTTCAAAGTAGGGGCTGCTAGAAAAGAGGAAAATATACATCCTGCATATTCAAATTCAGGGTTTTGAGATTTAATCTCATTAAAACAATGTTTCTTTTGTTGTACATTGTCCTATGTCCATCTAAGCTCGCCTCACCACACTTTCCACCTCGGAGGAAAGCCTGGTCTGTGTTCCTATAATAGCCTGTGTGATGGTGCCGTGTCATTAGTCAGAAGGTTCATTGTTTCTGAAATTACTATCCTTATCTCTAACCCTAACCTAAACCTAACCGCAAGCACGGGAGCAAACCTAAACCTAACCGCAAGCACGGGAGCAGTGCATGTTTGGACTAACGGGACTTCGGATCTATGGGCAGTTCCCTGTGTGATACAGTCTAGGCGTGGTCTAGACCGGATGATAAAAACTCAAATAAATACATAAAGCGACAAAGGAATAAGAGGTTTTATTCGTTTGTTTTTAGTCTTGCCTTAAAAGATGGATATACCAGCCCGGACGGCTGGTGTAGTGGTCCGGGCACCTGGGCTGCTAATGCAGCCTGACAACGTGCCGCGGGTTAGACTCCAGATCCCAACGACCTTTACACCGTGTCACTCTGGTATTATTGGAAAGCCCAGGATGTCACACAATCCCTCCCTGGATGTGGACGAACAAAAGACATGGTGGTTGATTTCAGGAGAGCCAGAATGTGCCGTCACACAGCACTGACCATCAGTGGCGCCCCTGGTGAAAGGGTTAATATCATCATGTTCCTGGAGGTTCATCTGGCAGACAACCTGACCTCCACCAACAACACCACGACCATCATTAACAAGGTCCAGCAGAGACTACACCCCCTCCTGAGGCTCAAAAGGGCACTGAGTCCATCCTTCACTTCCTGGTGAAGACAGCTGGGAGAATCATTGGTGCCTCTGTTCCCTCCTAGTTGGAGCTCTACACAGAGTGATGTGCCCAAAGAGCCACCAGCATCGTACGGGATCACACCTCTCATAGCCTTGGTAGTCGGTACCCAGGCTTTTACGGCGAAGAAGTAGAAGTATACACACAAGTATACACAACTAAAATGAGCGAAGTGAAGCCCAACACACACCGGGTGCGCAGCGACGCGGCAACGCCTGGAAAATAGAACAGTGGCGTATCGGAGCGTCAGGCAAGGCGTGAACGCGCGTCGGATGCCGTCGGTGTGGGATAGGTTCATTGAAAATAACGGAGGCGGCTGTTTTGACGCGCTGCGTTCGCAGCGCCCCGGTGGGGCTTGAACCGGTCCGAGACAGATAATAGGCTATGTCATCATGTCACGTATGTGTATAAGTTTACTGTTCATTCAAATAATTTGTTACGACTCATGCAGGAGAGGGACTGTCGACTACTATTAACAACTGTTATTAACAGCAAAGCAAGAAACTGCTCATTTTACTTTGATTGAGGCCAGATCAACTTAAGTCATATCATAACTAGTAAGATCTGGCCCAGAATAAGCTATATTATTTCAACTGGTGAAGACCTCTTGGAAATGACAATGATCATCCCCATATAGGCTGCGATCTGGCCTAGTCCTGAACGTCACCAGAGTCACCGGAGGACGTCATCATAACGACATCATGACGTCATTTGGCTTGCTGGGCGGGCATGACGTCTCTTTGCTGCACCTGGCAGTTATGACGCGGGTCATTCTTGTTAAAGGTTTACACCATTATGTATATGTGCTGTGCTTTTTAGATGCATTGAATCACACTAGTCGTAGAGGACCAGACCTGAACTGTACTTTTGCGCATTTGTTTCCGTCTCCAGTGTCTCTCTATGCCAGACAGAATCCTTTGATACACTCAGTAAGTCTGGTACTTCTATTACTGGTATTGGGTCAGACGTGTGATATATTTAGGTCATGTCATGCACCAGAGTGTGGAAAGCAGACGGATCCATTTGTGGCATTGTGCTACTTTATGCCAAGGAACAAACACGTATGCTGCGTTCACACGGGCAGATACAAAGATACAGTCTACCCTACCATAAACCATTCACTTTCAATCACAGCCAGTGACGTGAAGCTACAAAGCAAATCTGACATTTGTAGCACAAAGCTACAAATAAGTTGAACTGGCTTCAACTTCAGATACAAAGCAGCACATTTTTTATCAGTCAGCTAATGTGCCTAGTCGGTCAGTTGCGAGGACTCCTACTGTATGTATCTCGACTTGTTTGTCTCTCTTCTCTGTCCTCAATTTCCTGTCTCTACTACACGCTCCTATGTGACTAAAGCAATAAAATGCCAAAATAAATAAAAAATAAGAACGCAGTAATGCAGCCTCAAATTTATAAATAGAACAAAGAAAGCTGAACACCAATTCTCAGATCTCTGCACTGGCTTCCAGCAAGTAGAATTTACGTTAAAATGTTGCTGATCCATCTATAAATCACTCAATGGTTGGGTTGAAATACCCATAAACACTTAAACCCTTATACTTGATTGACCGGGGTCCCCCAGGGCTCTATATTAGCCTCGGGAACCTTTTTTGCACAGACATAAACAGTAGACTAAAATATATATATTTGAAAACCTTTGAGCTGAGAAATAGGCAATGCAGTAAAATAAACATACTTCGGTACTGCCTCTGCCTCAAAGTGCTCGAGTGCAGACACAAGTCATTGTTGTTTTATGCCCGAGGGGATAGTACACTGTGATGATGACCGGCGAGCTATTTTGGACAGACTCAATTTAATCTGCTAATGTGTCTGGAATCTACTGGAGTTCTCTCATCAGCCACCTGAAAACAACTTCAAGTTCATCCTCTGCACATCAGTCTTTGGCTCCCTCTCACACTTTATCCGCATCTTCCTTCATATTCATCATTAATCTAAGCAACAGCAGCTGCAGCCAAAGCCCAGAGGTGTGTGTGTGTGTGTGTGTGTGTGTGTTAGCCCCTTCTATAAACAGCTTTTGTCCCCACAGGTTTCAATATTTGCCATTGACAATGAATGTGGAATTCAGGTCAAATGTCCGCTAAATCTTGTCCCCACACGTCTCAATATTTGCCATCAAAACAAAACATTAAACGCCATTGACATTGCAGGGAAAATGTCATATAGCAAATCAGCTAACCAATCACAGGCAACAGGCATTCCGATTGGCCAGTATGAGATGATGCATGATGATTTATGATAAGAGCTGATAATTCCGCTAAATATGTTGTAAATTAAACATCAAAACATTAAGATTGAAGAGAAAACTTGCGTCATATGTCATTGTAAACGAGCAAATCGGCTAACCAATCACGTTGGTGGGAGCGCTTGACCAATAAGGGACCACCTTAGTTACCTTATGTAGCAATGTCAAATGTCCGCAAACATAAATTGATGTACGATGACTCGATGACTCATTTCACAAGGGTGTGATTTTTGGTCAAAGACACTGACATCTAACCCTGGATAACATACATGGAGAAGACTGGATCATCACCTAGATCTGCATATATGGTTCCGGCCAGCAACTGTACATCTGACTTCAAACCCTTATATCTCCATATATGGAGCTGACCTGTTCTGACATTCCATATGTTGATCTCTCTCCTTCCTGTTCTGACATGATCTGACCTCATCAAACCCTGTACACTCAAGACACGCTCCATATATGGCTAGTACAGAATTCAATCCATATGTTGATCTGACCCCGCATGCCAAAGCACCAGCGCTTGAATGACTCAAGAGGGGACCGGGTGGGAGCCATTGGTGAATAATGGTTACCAGAAAAAAAAGAAAAAAAAAATCACACCCGTGTGAACCGAGTGGTGCAACTCCCCTCTCTCTCTCTCTCTCTCTCTCTCATTAGCAGGCAACAGTGCAGCACTGTCTCTCTCTCTCTCTGTTTCTGGCAAACAGCGCCCCTACTGGTACTCAAACTGGTGCTCATTAACCAACACATAGGTGAACATCACGGACATTGCTGTTCCTTGGCTCAAAAAGACTCACCCCGTGTCAACAGGTTTCTCCAAGACAATGTCGGGAGCAGATGTATGCCTCAGCACCGGCCTGGTTAACCTAATTGGCTGAGGGGAGCTTGGCCTGGAGCCTGGAAAGGACAGGAGGAAGAAATAGATAGATGAGGTAGTGGAGGGGAGGGGAAGAGTGCCAGAGAAAAGAAAGATGAGCAGCATAGAAACAGGATTAGGAAAACAGTCATCCAATCAAATGTCACAATGTCTCCACCTACAGGAGATATGAGGGATATTCGAGTCAAAGTCATGGGGTTCATATTCTTACTTGCTGACTGAACTCTGTCCCAATCAAGAGGGTCTGTGTAGCTTATAGACACAAACCGTCTCCTCACATCCTCCTGATCCCTCTGTTCAGACATGCATTGAAAAAGGAAAAGAAGAAAAAAAAAACACAGAGCTTCATCATTAGGGCAGCGGCACAGCAGCTGCAGTTTGTCTCCTGGTGTGGAGCCAGACCAAAGCTGTCATAGAATGAACAACAAACTGAGCAACTCTGGACCTGCCGTGACCAGAGCAGTGGCCCTTAACATACAGCTGCGGCCCACCCCTTTATACCTGCATCTCCTCCATACGCAGCAGCATGCTCTCCAGCGTGGGGCCTTGAAGCCCACACCGGGCAGAGCCCTCCAACCGCCTGTCCTTGTCGACCGACCACGCTGCGCGTGCAGCATCATCCAACAGGTCTTCCAGAAGAGCCTCGCTCAACTGCTCTGCACTCTCTGCCGCCTGTGTACACAGGCGGACGGGCCGCACGCACAGGCCGCGCACACACACACACACACACACACACACACACACAGACACACACACACACACACACACACACACACACACACAATGAAGAAAGAATATAAAAATAATAAATATACAGTCTCAATATGTGTTGTGCACACATTTATAACTCCAGTACCAGTGAGCGGAAATGAAAACAGTGTTACTCACCATCTCAGCAGTCTGCTCAGACAGTCTGTGCCGTAGCGATGGTACATTCCCAATTCTGGACTCTCCAACCTGCTGAAGTACAGAAAGACAAGCAGTTTCAAGTTCATTAGCCCTTCACTAAGTCCCTCCCCAACCCATCCTTGTCCAATAGTCACATTAGCAGCGAAGAAAGCTTGACCTGCATAGCAACCGTTGCTAAACTATTTGGATTGGCATTGGACAATCGATTTTTTAAGGGTGGGATTTAGTGAAGGGCTAATTCCATCCCTCCTAGTGCCGCTCCCTGCTGAACATGTGCCCTGACCAACCTGTAGGAGTGGCTAGCAAAGAACACAAACGCCTACCAGCTTAACAGCCAAATATGTTCAATGGATCGCCCAGCCAAGCCAGAGCGAGCCACTGTGGTGAAAGAAACTGTGGCACAAATCTGAGGGTAAATACCTGTCCTACGGCATTTTCAATAATTAGATGTATTGATTTTATTTATTTATATTAAATAAGACGAAGAAAAAGCTATGGGGCTGTAGGTGATGGGCAGGAAAACACCTGGTGCATGACAGTGATGCAGAGCTAGTCTATCCACCTGTGCTTGATCCAGCAGGGGCTGAATTCTCTCTCTGGCCTTCTGCTCAGCTCTCTCAGCCCACTGAGTTGGTGAACCCACTTCAAACCTGTAACACAGATATGAGAAACAACATGCAGACGTTCAGGATTTATGACGGATGATCTGGTCAAATTATAATAAAATCACACCCGTGTGACACACACCCGTAGTTTGAGATGTCACATGCCACTTAAAAGATCTATCTTATTACCACTATTTTGGAGCACATTGCCCAAACTGTAAAAGCACTTTTGGTACCAAAAGGTAATCTCAAATGTAAAGAATATTTAAACAGTCTGTAACAAGCTAAATACCAGCAAGTTTTAAACTTTGTCGTAATGTTGTGAACTTGCTTGTTGTGGTGGTGATTCAACTTATTTTATCACTCTGTGGTGTTTGAAAATTACCTCCCCTGCTGTTGTTAACGACAGTCACGTGACGACCATTATATAAGGGAGGTTATCATATACTGATTACTATCACCCGATGAAGGCTGTTCACGGCCGATACGTTGTGTCCTGATTGGTCTTTTAACACAATAAACACTGTTGGAGCAAAGACTGTGTATCTACCTTTTGTCCAGCACCAGCAAAGAACTGGATGTGCGCAAGTCACCTGCTTTTTAAACTAGGGTCCCTGACTCCCTGGAACAACATATTTTCAGATGGGGGTCGGCAGCCTATTACATATATTTTTTGGGGTCCTTGACATAAAATATTGACAACCACTGATATAGAAAGGGTCATGATTTAGAGGACAGCTTTAAAATTTCGACGTCAGGCCTAAATGGGTTAAGAACTACAAACTGGCGTTACTTATACTTGTCAAATGGGTCAGGCTGGAAAATGGAGGGGTTAACCCAAAATCTTGCCTGCCACGTCACTGTGCCCGACATGTGATCAAAAGATGGATCCGTCCGGTTTTTCATATTCCAGATACTAGCTGGCTTTGACAGAGACCTGTGGTCCCGATGAACACATTTTTCTAGTTTAAATTTGTGTACTAATACTTTTTGCCAAGATCATGAACTTATAGAGGCTGTTTAATTTAAATATATACTGTATAATGTACTTAAAATAATGATTATTATATTAATACTATATTGTACCAATTCCATATTGGGTAAAATATTGACTACCTTAATCTCCGAATGCGTTCGGCCTCTTCTTCACTCAGCTGGTTGAGCTCTCTCAGTCGCTGTAAGGTCATCTTTTCCAGCCAGGCTTGCCTGCACAGTGCCATTAATCACCGCACAACACAGAGGGGGCATGCTAATTAGTTGAGCACTTCACATAAATAACAATTAGTTGTGCACTTCACATGTGACTCCTCATCAACTCTCAAAAGCAGGCAAGCAGGTCACTGATTAATAACGTTGCATGGTTGTGGTAGTAAAGATTTAATTAAACAGAGAAATTCATGGAGCATTCAATCAACAGGGTCTTTGTGTGAAGGCCTAGCATTGATCACAAAGAATAATGAAGAATGTCCCAAAAGTGGCAGAGACTTACATTTAATTAATTGGAAAGAAGAATTAATTGAAAAAAAGAGACCATTGCCTGTAGCTCTCTGCAAGTGCACGTTAGTGTTTCAAATGAACAAGTGGACTTATTAATATTCCTCTTGCCAGCATGCTGCCGAAGGCAAATCCATTTATTAGCCCATGCCAATATAGAGCCTATACAGTACATGCAAAGGCACCCAGAAAACACTTTAAGTAAAATTTCTCATTTTGAGTAATTTCTTTTGTGGTTAAATCATCTTGTGGAGTATAAGTGGGCCCAACCTTAAAGCTTCATTCTGGACTTGTTTCTTCTTGTCCGAGCTCAAGCCGTGCTCTGTCCCGAACCCTGTGGTCACCTTCAGCTGTGCAGAGCTTGTCGAGGGCTTGTGGAAAAGACACCGAGGCTCTGGTCTGCTCCTTTGAGGGGATCTGAAGAAAATCATCACAAAGAATAGAGAATGAGACACACTTACAATACAGACACATGCTGGGAAAACTGAGAGAAGAGAAGAGAAGAGAAGAGAAGAGAAGAGAAGAGAAGAGAAGAGAAGAGAAGAGAAGAGAAGAGAAGAGAAGAGAAGAGAAGAGAAGAGAAGATAGAAAGTAAACAAGAGTATGATTATTTGGTTTCGGCTCCTCGACATTGTAGCAACAGGACAAATTAAAAAGGAACAGCAATAAAATATTTTAAAGTAAAATAAAATGATAAAATCATAGCACATTGTGATGTTGCCTTTGTTAGGTGATGTGTGCATCGGTTCTACTCTGTGCATACATTTACGTGTATGCATGTATACAGTATATACAGTCAGGCAGAAACCAGCTAACTCCAAAATGTTAATTTTACAGGAAATGAAAAAAACGAAATATATTTTTTTCAAGAAATGAAGAAAACCATATATTTTTTTAAAACAATGCAATAATATCTAAGTTGGTATTGTGACTTTATTATATGTCAGATATGTGTCATTAATTATATTATCACCATTTTACCAAAATCCAACTCAAGTGGAGTTAGGAGGTTTTGTTCATCACTGATAAGAACAGCTGACAATGGATCTCCAAGCTCACAATTCATCACTCACAAATGCATGAATTAATTTTCTCACTAAATAAAGGCATAAAGGCAACAGAACACCAACCATTTAAACATGGTACCTTTTCTTGGCACCAAAACAATTAATCCAAAATCCAAATCCATTTTTGTGCTCGTAAACTTCAGAAACATCATCAGTATGAGACTTTTTCAGCCACTTTTTTCAGAATGTCTTTGGCACCAACCAGTGACAATGACAATTAAGTTTTAATATTTGTTTTAGGCAAGAATGTTGTTTAACTTCAAATCTGTGGTTCAGCGGGAGACAAAGAATGACTAGAAGATAGAGATCACTCACCGTTGAGGGCGAGGAGGAGAATGAGGAGATGTAGGAATCCACGGCACAGAACAGTCTTTTTGAGGGAGCTGGTTCACTCTGAGTCGGGAGGAGACTGTCGGCTGTTGGAAACCTGCATCTTGCATCTGGTTGCAATGTGTGTACAATAAAATGTATTAATAAAATAAACGTCACAATTCACAATTAAACGATATTAAACTCACTTTGCCACTCGATCTGTCACTCGATTTAGTGCACTTTATGCAATACCCCATATCTTGGTACTATTGCATGACACTCTTACATCCAAGTAGGGCATTCATTTCTGCCTGGACCTGCCAGCATGCTCTTTTTTCTTTTTTTTTTAAATCTACACCATCTCTATCGGCTATTTTTGATGAACAATGCCCCCAGAATAGGGCATAGCAGTGCCATTTTGTGGTACCACAGATAGAAAACCCATTCATTTTGGCGGCAGTGGTTCAGGAGGTAAAGCGACCCTAACTGCTCCTGATGAGCAGGTTGGTGCCTTGCATGGTTTCCTCCGTCATCGGTGTGTGAATGTGAAGTACAATTTGTAATGTAAAGTGCTTTGCTGAAAAATGCTATATAAATGCAGTCCATTCACCATTTTGTCCTATAGAGATTTCCGAAAACATTTATATTGATGAATCATGACCATAAAACATTTGATTTTGTGTTTAATATGTATTTGTTTGGTTATGTATGGGTGTCTGAGGCCCCCTTGTGGTTGAGATGAAGTCTCGCACTTTATTGTAAATAAATGTTACGATCTTATCTCAGGGTTAAGATGATAGGATCATTTATGTAAATATGTTTATAAGTAATTGTTTACACTAAGAACATGTCGGCTGTAGTTCTTAAAAAATGTTTATGATTAGGAATAGGAAGGGTCAATTTTGAGACGTCGATTTGGGAATAACTGTACAGTGTACACAGTATAGTTAGAGCGTGTGTGAGTGTGTTTTGTAAATAAATGGCAAAAAGACAATTTGTAAACTTTGTAAACTCCCCCATGCGGAGGTCTTTATTTAGTTAAGCATAGGGTACTATTACTAATCAAATATGTTATAGTCACCAGGAGCCTGGATGGTTTGGTTCTAAGCTTAAAATAATATTAATCTTTTTGGAAATATATATGGGAAAAAAACGAATGGCTTTTCCATCTACAAAATGGCCACCACTGCTGCGGCCATTTAAAGATAAATGGTTAAAGATAACACCAACCGGGTTCCTTTCGGGGTTTAAAGGCCTTCCTTTTGGCTCAGCCTCTTCTCTCAGCTCCCGCTGCTGGACTAGGCACTGAAGCGCAGCCCTCAGCACCTGGCCACGACCAGGGTTCTGGGAGGCCATTCTCCTACCGGCTGACAAAACGTTAAGTGGTTTAGTTGGGTAGTCACTGTCAGCCGATTTAACATAGTCAAAACAGCCATTATTGAATAGCTGCGGCAGTAGGTTGGTCAAGATCATTAACATTTTGACTTAATTGTCAAACAATGTTCTGCTTGCCGTTTTAAATAAAACTTTCACAGGGCAATATGACAAAACATCTACCCTTCAAATTATTTTAAAATAGCGGAAATAGCCAACGCACGTCTGATTCCTGCTACACAATATTTCTGGAAAATGTTTATAAAAATGTATGAAAAAGACTATGAAAAATAATTGCAATTATCTCAAATAATTGTGATTAGGCAATTGTGTAATAATTGTGACAGGCCTAGTTACAAAGAATTATTTGTCAAAGGCCATCACTGAATGCAAGCAGAATATTGGGGAAATTGTTCTAACTAGCCCATTTAGACCTGAGGACGCATCTGTGTCGCCTTAGCTTTTAACCACTATTAAACATCATGAAAATGTGGCGCAAATCTTTGAGTACAGTATATATTATTATTTGTTTTAATATAATTTTATCCCACGATTTTGTAACACATTATTTACACCCAGTGTCAATTATCTAATATAATCCTGGGTGCTACACTTCCACTGCCAACCTGGGGGGGCAGCGGACTGACCTGATCTTCTTTTCACCTGGGGAGTTTCCCTGGCTGGACGTAGCATGTTGAAGGAACATGTTATTCCAACCAGTTCCTTTCGCCTTCATCAGGCGCCCCCAGCTGGCCAGGGGGAGGTAGTTTAGAGATCAGGATTACTGCATGTTTTTGTGAGGGTACCTACCCTAGGGGACACGGGGAGAACATGCAAACTCCACACAGAAAGGCCCTTTCGCCAACCCCGCCTCGGGTATGGGCCCTGATGATGCGGGGGAGAGAACATGCCCACAGCGGGAATCGAACCCAGGACGTTCTAGCGGTGAGGCGACAGCACTACCGACTGTGCCACCGTGCCCCTGAATATATATTCTTTCACAGAAAACGTTTTTATTTTCTTCTGGGTGGTCCCTGGAACAACATATTTTCAAATGGGGGTCGGCAGCCAATTACATATAATTTTGGGTCTCCTTGACATACTGTAGTTTGAGAACCTCTGATATAGTGTTTCAGAAAACTGTCATGATTTTAGAAGATATTTGTAGAATCAGCCTCAGGTCTTAATGGACTCTCTAGACAAATGGACTGGAAAACAATTCCAACATGCTCAGCTGGACCCATGCTGGCTCTTCTTAGATACGCTGTATGAGGGGCATTAGTTGTCTGGGTGACATAGATTGTTGAGACAACTCATGGCGTGTTGTGCTTACCGTCTCCTTCCAAAGGCTGTCTCTCTACCCAGGAGAGGCCAGCGGGAGGCAGACACTGATCAATTCACCTGCTGGGGGCAGGGGCATTCAAAGCCTCTCACTGTGACAAGGCAGTCACAGTCACTACCTTATCATTTTTTTAGCAAGATGAGCAATTTAGGTGCAGTAGGACGGTGGTCCATTTGGTTTCATTTTACACTCTCAAGAGTTAAATTATTGTTAAACATCTGCATCACTTAATGTTGTGGAAGTCTCCACAACAGGGTTCCCACACATTTTTACGAACACAGCAAGCCGCCTTTGTTTTAAATGGTCGGCAGACTCTGAAAAAACGGTTTCAGTTGCGCGTCCCCGTCCCCCCGCGCTTACAATGCTAATTTGCCCAGTCAACATTTTAATCCACGCTACGCGCCTGGATTCAACAATAATATATTAAGAGGCTAGACACGTTTCTAGACACGATCCTAAATGCCTTGTCCTCCACACAGAGAAGGACAAGCAGCAGTCACTCTGAAGAATGATATTGTCAGTTGCCTTAGTAACAAGAAGTGCACTGCTATTAACAGGACATATTCCTGCAAAGCGTTATGTTGATTGAGACATGTGTCATGAGGTGTGAAATTGAATTAAGTACATGGAAATATATAAACGTTATTAATTGCAGAAAAACAGGGCACAGCTCCTTATTCAGTAATGAGATGTTTTTAACCATGCTGACTATTAATTAAGCCAAATTAATCACTCACTGCTCTTTTTGAGGCCTGCAGGTTTACGGGGTCTTCCAAAACACCGGGTAGTGAGGCCGTGGCCCTTGGGTGCATGCGGAGCATGTGAAACACAACGGTGGGGAGACTTCCTGAATGCAGGGGAGGTGCTGCGTTCTCGGGGTTGTTTCAGCTGAGGTCGCTCCTTCTTACGGAGGGCAGAATCTAGAGTCTTAAAGAAGAAAAAGACAAAAAAGAAGATGAAGACGACGAAGAAGAGCAGAGAATGAAATACCTGGCCTAATTACTATATAGAACTAATAATCCTTAAGCTGAATGATTCATTATCATTTGCATATTTCTACTCAGTTCAATATATTAGATAATAAACACAGTCTTAATATAGACTTAGGGCCATTTGCACCAAGAAAGATTAAGCCTTAATCTGGTTTAAATCAAGGTTTATCTATTAATCCAGTTGCACCAAACTTTAAACCTAGTTTTCACTAATCCGGTTTAGTTTTAAACCATCCTTTTAATCTTGGTTTTGTTTTTTTAATCTTGGTTTTAATTTTCACAGTAAACCTGGATTAATGTCAATCCTGTTGCACCACTACTTTAAACTTTGATTTAAGTATCAATAAGGGATTAATTCTAAACCAGCAGGAGAGGAGGTTTAATTGAAAACAACATGGCAGCATATATACCTCTACATGTTTGTTGTTGTTTGGGAAACTATCGGAGGAAGTGGTGGTGTGTGTGATCGACGGAACAGATCTATAAACCTACCACGCACCACGGAGTGACCATACGTCTGTTGTTTTTTTTAGCGAGCGAGACGACTTTTATTATTATATATATTTTTGCTGCAGGCACTATAATTTAAACATTCTCAAATATGAATGAAATAGTAATGCTAATGATGCTCACGACTGCTGCTGTTTATTTACAGCGCAAAACCAAGATGGCGGACACACAACAAAGTTTAATCCATGAATTAATCACAGTTTAAAGTTTTAATCACAGTTTAATGGATTTTAATCACAGGTTAAGGATTTAATCACAGATCTGTTGAGCAATGCTTAAAATTAAGTGGTGCAACACAACTCGAATTAAAATTAATCCTTGATCAACAAATCCCTGATTAACACTAAACTAAACTTTATTTAATCTTTCTTGGTGCAAACGGCCCTTAGTAAAAGTTATGTTGTGAACTAGAGGTTGAAGCTCCTGACCTCCAGCTTCTGCAGAATGTCGAGGGCACTCTCAGGAACAGCTGAACCCTGGTCCATCTCCACCTTAGCCGAGCACAGACACAGCTGGCGAATCAACTGGCCCAGGTCTTTGTAATGAGCAGGCACTTTGCCATCAGATGATTCTGGGAACTGATTGACGAAGACCTGTATTGCCCTCACTGCTCCTCTGTGAGCAGCTGCAAGTCTGTCCATTGCCCTGGACTGTTCAGAAGGGCAGACAATAATTGTTATAATTATATAATTTTTGAGGGGCACTATCTTATGTCCAGCTTTGAGGCTTTGTGTAAACACAAACATTGAATGCCATTGACAATGAATGGCCAGTTTTTAGCGTTTGTCTTAACACAAACATTGAATGCCTTTGACAATGAATGGCCAGTTTTGAACACAAACATTGAAGACGAAGGTAAATTGTGATTGATGATAAGAGCGCACCTCACTTCACACTGGTAGCCCCTCCTATGTCCAACTTTTAGTGTGTGTAAACATATATAAAAATTGCACCCGTGTGAAGTGAGTTTGTGTTTAAGCAAGCACTTTTGGTGGCAATAACATCAGACCACATACCTTTTTGGTGTCTCCTATTTTTTGTGAGCGTAATTTCTCTACATCTTCTTGGATTTCTTTTACCTAGACAACAACAGTAGTTCAATATACTAGTTGAATTATAGTGAAACATAAAATGGTAGTGATTTGAGACTAGATTCTTCTATCACATTTAAAACAACGGCACAGATTGTACGATACCTGCTGCTGGAGAACATAGAGAATGCGAGCCGAGCGGGCTGCCTGTTCCTGTTGACGGATCTTCTTCCTTTGTAGCTCATCAGGTTCCAAAGCCTCCTCCATTATCAACCCTGTCATTCAAATCATGTGCTTCATTATTATGCTATAAGAAACTATAGATTACCATAAAAAAGTGTGACATGAAATGTATACATTCTTTATTGATAGGTGCATCAGTGCTCCTCTGATAAATGTCTATGGTTTGCACTTACAAATACTCATCTAATAAAACATTTGCAGTATGACCATGACCAGCATACTAGATAATTGTTGAGAGGCTACTTGTCCAATAGAAATATAATGCAAAATGTTGTCTTCAATGGTAGTTTGTATTAGGATGAGCTTAGGTCCATTGAGGTTTTCAATATTTACTAATAATTTGAGAGCCACCGTGTAGCAGCCGGGTAGAGCATACTCCTTTCATGTGGGAAGGTCGTGGTTACGAAGCCTGCCTGGGAGTCTCCAGACGTGGAGAATAAACAGACTAAATCACCCCATTAAGACCTGAGACCAGATTCTACAATTATGTCTGAAAAACCTGTTTCTATGTCAAACTATTTCATGTCAAGGACCCCCAAAATTATATGTAATTGGCCGCCAAACCCCATCTGAAAATATGTTCTTCCAGGGATCCCCCAGAAGCAAAAAGATGAGTTAAAAATGTTTGCTGTGAAAGAATATATACCGGTATTCAAAGATTTGCGCCGATTTTTCACAAATTATTCAATAGCTAAAGTATAAAATAATAATATTAGTAAAACGCAGTAAGTTCATGTTTAAAGATTATGTATATTTGACAATGTGTATAGCTTCAGATAGCATGTACAGTATAAGCTAAATAATATCCTTGAAAGTGAACAGAACTATGTGATTGGGTAACTAAGAACAAGTTAGTACAAAATGTGTCAAAGAGTATTATTTCTGTTTCAATCATGCCTTTTAATTAAGAAAAACATTGCCTGTTACTTTTAATAATAGACATTGCTACGGATTAGGAAAGTCACGTACTGTACTGCCAAAATGGCAAGTTCAATTAACCCATTTTGGACTGAGGCTGATTCTAAAAACGCCTTCTAAATCCTGACCTAAGTTTTCTGATAAACTTCAAATATTTAGGCCCAGGCGGTGGCGTAACCGTCTGGGCACCCGACTGGTAATCCAGTCGCAGTGTGCCGCGGGTTCGACTCCCGAACCCGACACGGCCTTTACTGCATGTCATCCCCCCATCTCTCTCTCGTTTCCTGTCAGCCTACTGGCGAAAGAGAGACTGGTTTGCAGCCTTTTGTTTCAAGTACATAGGTACAGAAACACAAATGTACATTTGTATCCCCTTTTTCATGCTTTTCCCTATTTATCTCAGTCTGCATACATATATACATGAGAAAGAAGGAAAAAAAACAGGAAGAAAAAACGGATGACAACAAATTAAGCAAAGAGTGTGTTTTTTTGGCGTTTTAGACATTGTAAATTAGTTATTGCGTTGTATAAGGATTTAAATAGCAAAACAGAACAAAACTGAATGGGGATAACTAAGGTTTAATTTTAAAAGAAAAAAGAAAGAGAAGGACAAAGAAAATACATAATAAAGAAGACAGGGTAAGGGATGGGGAGGGGAAGGATGGAATGGGAGGGGTGGGGGATTCGGTAGGGGACTGAGTTTGTAAGGAACTGAAATAATTCCATATATGGAGGGCTGCCATTAACAGAAAATCTAATCTTTACTAATTGAAGAAAGGACATGACGTCCCTTAGCCACATAGAAATGGATTGAGCCTTGGAAGATTTCCATAACAGTAAAATAAAGCGTCTTGCCAGGAGAGATGTAAAGGCTAATATGTCTAATTGTGTAGAATTGGCCAGGAAGGCAGCACTTGAGATCCCAGAGATAGCTTAGCTGTATTTCAAATCCTAGAACTTTTGACAGGATGGCAAAATAATCACTCCAGAGTCCAGAATGTATTAACTGTTAGGGACAAAGACTGGTGTCCAGTCAGAAATAAAGTGTATTCTTGAATAGCCAACATTTATCTTTTCATGGTTAACTTATGTTATATTAGCACTACCATGAAACCACTTGTACGTGTTGTGACCACAGGGTTGTTTACTAGGGTCCCCCCCCCTCTCTCATTAGCAGGCAACAGTGCAGCACTCTCTCTCTGTTTCTGGCACAACAGCGCCCCTACTGGTACTAATAGTCATACTCGTGCTCACAGTCACATAGGTGGGTGGGTTAATGTCACATAGTTAGGCGGACACGGACATTGCTGTTCCTTGGAGTGGTTGCACCACTCAAAAAGAGCACTTCACTTGTTCAGCCTTATCCTCCTATATTATATCCTATAATTGGTCCTTTAATGGTAAGATGGCACAATTGTGTACTTCCTCGCTCTGTGTCTCAGTTCAGAAACCTGCCTTACATCCTCAATGGGGTTTGCAAGCTAATATAACCTACAGCTGTCTCTTCCTGAAAATGTAGAAGGCTGAAATAAAAGCCAATGTTTTTACATAAAATCAAATCAAATACAATTTTGAGATTTTGTTTGACATTGCCAAACACTGACAGGCAGTTTTCTGAACTGTCCACTGCCCTCCTCTGAGGCCCCTTTTCCACCGGTTGATTCCCAATGGGAACCGGTTCAGTTCTTTTTGGTTCTTAGTCCATGAGCCAGAGCTCCAAAATTGGAACGTTAATTATGAATTGAGTAGGCAAAACCATACCTATATTAGATTGTTATCACCATGACACTTCCCCAATTGATTACTTACACGAAGACAATGATTTATTGTATTACAAATTTTACATTTTAAAATATGCAAATGAGACATTATGAAGGAAAATATGCAAAATAATAGAGAATATGAAAAAGTTACTACTGTGGAAGGGTTATCATGTATTAATTTACTTGTATTGATCCTATAAACAATTTAATTTAGGTCTGGCTCATGGACTAAGAACCTAAAAGAACTGAACCCAGTTCCCATTGGGAACCAACTGGTGGAAAGGGGGTCTGAGAGCCAAATTATAATGAGCATCAGTGAGAACCAATTATATGAAGAGATAGGTTGAAAATGGATGAAGTGGTCCTTTAACCCTAACAGCTCCCCTTTGAGCTTTAATCACGACGCTAAGCAACTAAACTTGAATTTTCGTAGAATAAAGGTCAACCTTAATGCACAAAATACATACAAAAATTAATACGTTTATAGTAATACTAAATCATGAGATAATCAAGAACAGTTGTTTTCATAGATCTTGTATAATGAAGGATGATTGATGTTTGTTTTTTTTTATGTTGTGCTGTCACAATTATTACATAATCGTCTAATCGCAATTATTTGAGCTAATCATTATATTTGGTCATAATTGCCATAATCGTTTCCATGTTGACAAATGTTCATACAAGCTGAAATAGCAGATCTACAAGCTTACAACACGTCACTTTGTGAAGCATTGTGTCATGCTACAGCTAATAGGGATCCGAATAAGCTAAAAGAAAGTGTATTACCTGTGTTAGTCAGTTGCTCTACTTTTTGGATGTAGACTCCCAGTTGATTCTGAAGTTTACGGATGTCCTTGCTGAGTTGAGGTTCCTGACATTTGGCCAATGCCCCCGGACCAGGGTCTTGGGCTGAGGGCGTCTGGGTGTTCACTAACGATCTGTTGGCTCCACTTCGGCTCCCCTTCGCTTTTGAGCTGTGGGCCTTGGACTTCACAATGATAGGTGGTGCTGCCTTCTGCTTTAGAAAAAATCACACACGTGTGAACTGAGTGGTGCAATTCCCTCTCTCTCTCTCTCATTAGAGACACAGCACTACCCCTCTCTCTGTTTCTGGCGCCCCCTACTGGTATAAATAAGTCACATACTCGTGCTCATCCAGGTACACACACGGACATTGCTGGTTGTAGGAGTGGTTGCACCACTCAAAAAGACAAAGTGGTTACAGTCAAAGCTAAATGAGGATAGATTTGTGTTGTATACCTTTCAAATGAAGTGAGAAGAAAAATGTACTAATAATTTAAATAGGCTTAGCCCAGTTACCTGCTGAGGGTCCACATCACTCGTATTATGGAGCGAATCCTCTTGATGAGATTTTACTTGGTAGTTGTTGTGAAGCTCTTCACGGTGTCTTCGCCTCAGATCTCGCTTGGCTAGCCTAACTGCAGCCAGAAGACGCTCCTCTGAAAGAGCAGAAAAACTGATGGAGCTCCTGGTGCTGTCGTCCACGTTCTCTTGATTCTCTGACCGTGGTAAGAGTTTCTCAATCACAATGGGAGCTGGTGGGCCAACATAGGTGGCTCGACTGTAGGCACTAGCGGGCATGGTTTCATTAAACAACAACTGTGGATTGAGAGAGTATGAGAGGTCATTGAGATCAGTCTTGATTTTGTTCTTTCAACGCCCCCCTAAAGAACATACCGGTATTCTGAATTGCTGTCACCCACGTCACATGATAGCAACCAAAATAAAATGATGTATCTGCAAAACAATTGCAATTAATATTCCTTTTACCTTGGTTTGCCAGAATCCAGTCTCTTGCTCTCCTAAATCCCTTGTGTGTTCCCTCTTCGGGAATTGTGTCGTTTTCATGGCAAAGACAAACAAATAACTGTTTGAAATAACTTATTGATCAGTTAATTATTTTTACGCGATTATTTGTTTGAGGTCATCTCAAACAAATGCCACCTGTACTAACACCAGCTTTAGACTACTTAACGTTAAGTTAGCATTAGCTGAGACAGTAGCACTGCCAGCAGCACACTTGACACTGTCCACTTCACCTTAGGCCACATTATGTATTACATTTTACATTTCAGATGCGTATACCTTATTACAAGTGTAATCTAAAATAACTGACTTTGTCGCCAAGCTAAAGCAAGTAGCCTACTGTATCAACACTGTTTAAAATACCGCCATGACAACAAACAGAGAGAGCACCGCCCCCAAGACAGTAACAGGAAGTAGACGTAGTTATGTTAAAACTACGGGTCGTCAAAGAAGTCAAAGTCAAACCACTAATCCGATCATTAACCATATAAAAATATACAAAAAATAACAGCAATGCATAGTAAAAATTGAACTAACCATATTTGAGTAAATTAGTTAATTATTTAGAAAGTGGGCGCGGCTGCTTCATATAATTATTAAAATGACATTGTATGTACTATGTATACGGTCTCTTTAAGAACATTTTGCACAGGCAGGAAGTGTACTGTCTGTCAACTTCACGTGAGGGCTTTCCATTTATTTTTTTATCACAGGAGTAACAGTGCTCCCTCAGACCAGTGTGTTGTTCTAATCTTAATGGTTTGGTTCATTCATTGCACAGTTTAATTTGTCATCAAAGGTACATCTTCAAATCGATCTAGATAATAATGGCCCATTACGAAGAAGTAAAAGTTCGCGGCTATGATGACTTTTGCCAAGCAGTGTCTGATAGGAAAGGAAAGGATATTTTTGCATATTTCTCTGGTGATAAAGACGCACAGGGGGTGAGCTGGTGTCCAGACTGTGTTAAAGGTAAGATTATTGAATAACTACCAACAGCAGGCCAACTCATTTAGGGGTCTCAAAAGGACCACAATGGAAATAATAAATGTGTTTTATGCCTTTCAAATATACAAATACACTATGTTAATGTTAGACCTGGAATGCCTGATCATTTCATTTTACAGTATACATACATACTGTATGAAACAACAAGAGCCGTTCTAGGGCTATGTTAATGTATGCATTTTACCTGTAAAATATAAATCAAAATCAACCAATCGTAACCAACGTGTAACGTTACGTTTTACGTGCATTATAAATCAGTTGTTGTCTAACTACGTCCTCTATCCCAGCCGAGCCAATTGTAAGAGGGGAGCTGTCTCACCTTCCTGAAGAATCTGTATTCATCTACTGTCAAGTTGGAGAGAGAGCCTTGTAAGTCTGATGATACTTCGTCTTGGCTCATATTTCATAGCAAAACCTTTTCCTTGACCGTCTTTTTTGCACGTTTGCACCTACATTTCAGGTTTAGCTGACTGACATGAGTATCAGTAAATTCCTAGATTTTATATATGCAACACCAATGCATGAGTAAAGCATGTCTAATCCATGTGATCAATGATAATAAGATCATTGACTGAAGAGTGACTTGACTGTCTGCTGTAATTATTGCCTTCTTGTACCATCTAACTTTAACTCCCTAGCCCTGCTTTAGTATTTATATCTACAGTACCACATTTTGTATTTCACTTGAATGAAAATGCTAATGTAGTATGTGTAGTCCTTGTGTAGTATACACAGTGTATTTATGAATGTATTTATTTATTGTTTTATTTCAGTTGGAAAGATCAAAATAATCCTTTCAAGAAGACATTGAAGCTTAGTGGAGTTCCTACTCTGCTGCGATATGGCACAGTAAGACAAGCCTCACACTTCTTTACTACATATTCTAATTTATCTGACTTTTATACTGTATTTTAAAATGTAAATTATATGCATCAGAAATATGGAATACAAGGACACTCGCCTCAAAACACACTTGTTCAAATCCAGTGACCTTGGAACAGTCACCACCAGGTAGGCTAAATTCCATTTGGATTCCACAGAAGCCAGCAATGTTAAACTCACCAACATTGCAGCTGTAGGGCAAGATTGAATTTTCCTCTTTCAATCTGCAAAGCATTTGTTTCTTAAAAATCCACTGTAGACATGTTATGTTATTAAATCACCTGTTCTGCAACACGGACTCCTTTTTTTACAGAATAGAAAGAAAGCATAAGGATTATTCCGGAGAGGAGAGACACTGTGGTTATAGCACTGGCGCTTTGCCATGGGCGGTCAGATCAACATGTGGAATGAGTTCTGTAGTCTGTACTGGCCATATTTGGAGCGTGTCTTAAGTGTACAGGGTTTGATGAGGTCAGATCAACATAACGGAATGTCAGAACAGGTCAGCTCCATATATGGAGCTAATATCTAAGGGTTGCAGCGGGGGCAGTGTCTTGAGTGTACAGGGTTTGATGAGGGCCCAGGTAGTGCTGGGCCTTAATTTTCGGGCACAGTTGCATTAATAACTTTGGGGCAGGCCCGTCTAGAGTTTAAATGTACAGGTATCAGTCAAAAAGGAGACATTGAAGAGGAAGGATGGATGGGGAAAGGATTAGCCGCAATTTGCAACTCTAGATTTTTTTACAATGGGTTGATTCATTCAACCCATTGTAAAAAAATCTAGAGTTGCAAATTGCGGCTAGGGAAAGGATCAACATATCGAATGTCAGAACCGGTTCTGACATATATCCATATATGGAGATCTAAGGGTTTGAGGTTTGAGGTCAGATGTAGAGTTGCTGGCCAATATTAATGACATCAGGGATCTCCATATATGAGCTTAATTGCGACAGGAGGTCGCATTTACTATGACATCAGAGATCGCCATCCCTGATGATGTCACGAGACCTGGGCTTTCCCATGTATGGGGATTTTGAGTGATTGACTGACTGACTGACCTGTGGTCGCAAAAATGTAACCTCAGTAAAACTATGCCTAACCTAAACCTAAACACGTAAAGAATAATTGCTGCTACATGTTGTTACAAGCATTAGAGTCAAAATAATAATAATGATGGCTCTATAAGTCCATGAATCTCTTTGTTTCAGCCTCAGAAGTTGGTGGAAGAGGAATGCTTCAAAGCCGACCTGGTGAGGATGATGTTCACCGAGGACTAGGGAATCTTCATCTTATGCTATGCCAGTTGTCATACTGTACTCTAAATTGATTCACAGTTGTCTTATTACATTATACCCAACATGGGAACCCATCTGCAAAAAACAAAACAAAAGAACATGTCCTTTGAATTCTGAATCTGTCTTGAGAGATTACAGTATATCTGATACATATAGCACTGCTCTATTATTGACTATTACTCATCTTATACCATTCTGTCACTTCTAATGATATTTGATGTCAACCAACAAATATTTGACGGTTATTTAAAGACATCAGTACTGTTTACTATTATCAGATCATTTAATCCAACAGGACTGTACATAAAGTATATTAGGCCATACAACTTTTGCTTCCTACTAGGCTACATCAATTTATAAGTTCATGCAATGTAAGACTAATTAACTAGATGGGGGGGGGTTCAATAAAAGAGCTTTGCACCGTTTCCCAATGTTTTGTGAAGATTGTTGTTATGCAGCACAACACAAATAAAATCTTGAAGCAGATGTCGATTACCGGTAACCTTTTCTTCTCGTGGCACGTATTTCTGTGCAGTCAACACTAGGTGGCATCATAACCACGACGGAAACATTTGTTGTGTGTAGAGTTACTAGAGTAGACGCTAGACAGCACACTTACGTATTTATTTTTCTCACTAAGGAATGAATGGAAAACATGTATCAGCAAATGTATTCATAAAGTAGTTTATTTGAATATTATAAGTAAGTTCTAGTAAGTTTCAGGTGTGTGATTAGAAAACGTCTTATTTGCTAGCAAAGAGCATAGCAAACAATAGCATTCAACAATGTTTGGCATGCATTTGCTAGTGCAGACTACCCAGACAGACTGCATCAAAATGTCACTATGCAATATCTCAATTTTATAAAATAGGTGTCGTGTCATGAAATGTGTGCTTTGGGTCGGGAGAAGAGCGCAACCACTGTTGTGTAGTTCGTGCAATATAACTGGAGCGCATTCCAACACATCTCTCACTTGAGGGGTTGATCATCGGTGAAATATTAGGAACCAGTCGTGCACAGCGTCTGAACGCACCGTCGCGGATTTGGAGCTTTCCCAACGCTTGAATTGGAGGAAGGAGTGTAGTTGCATCTTAGCTTATTGATTTCGTTTACATAAGTCTACTCTTGGCAGACTTGGCTGAAGAAAAGATTGTCAAGAAGGACTCGAGGCGCGATGTCGGAGTTTCTAGTGAATCTACTCGGGGAGCGGCTCGTCAACAGCGAGAAAGCCGAGGTAGATGTGCAGGCGCTGGGCGCCAAGCTGTCCTTGGTCGGGCTCTACTTCGGATGTAGTCAGAATGCTCCGTGTAAGCAATTCAACGCCAGCCTGTGTGAGTTTTACAGCAAGTTCAAAAAATCATCTGAACACAAAGACAAATTGGAAATCGTCTTCATCTCATCTGACCAGGACCAGAAACATTGGCAAGACTTTTTACAGGAGATGCAGTGGCCAGCGTTACCTTTCAAAGACAGACACAAAAAGGTAAGTTTAGTTATAATGACAGTGATAAACAGGTGGATGTTTGTTTTCTTGTCTAGAAGGCTATAAACCTCGAAGGATAGCCTACAGCCAGGCTACTGCGTCAGTGCACAGGTGTACATTGTCTGTTATGTGATAATTTGGGCCATGGAGCATCAAAGTGATGAACCTCTTTCAATTCTTCACTCACGCCTGGTTTTCATCAGTTACTTATAAAACAATTATTTAAATGTATTTATTGTTGAATGAATAGTGCCTCCTCACCTTATGTATCAGAACTTAGGCTGTTTACAATGCTGTACACACTGTGTGTGTGTGTGTGTGTGTGTGTGTGTGTGTGTGTGGTAATACAGATAATCTGATATTTTCTTTATCTGGAGTCGATAACCTTGAAAAATATAGGGCTTATAATGAAATTGTAACTATACATATTTAAATGGCCATAATGCGTGTTCACTGTTCAGTATGTTTAGTAGGCCTATTTAGTTAAATTACTGATATTGCCCACATCATGTTTGCAACGTTGCATCTCCTAAGGAGCTCTTATAATGATTTTTAATTTAGTATAGTTTTTTATTTTAAATATAAGCTTTCATTGTATCTTAAAATGTGAACATAATTGTCTCCCTGAAATATTGCATCATGTTGTTTATCTTGCTGCATAGCCTCAAAGGCCTATTTCTATTCTATTTTGTTCAATTACAAGATTTCCATTACACAATAGGTTTTGATTTTTACATTATTTGTGTGTGTGTGTGTGTGTGTGTGTGTGTGTGTGTGTGTGTGTGTGTGTGTGTGGGAGGGGGGGGGGCAGTTTACATATGTAATTGACACATTTCATAAATTAGTTTGATTTTTGTGGTGAAACGTATGAACATATTTAAATATTTGCCTCCATTTTCTTTTTGGATTTTTTTAGCTACCAACTATAAACAATTCAAAAGAAAAGAAGATGGCCTTTAGTAAAGGCAGCTTCTGTGTTTATTTAAATTAAAGAAAAAATGATAAGGATAGTTATTGTGTTAAATTGTATGTAATATAACATCTATTTACTATTTTACTGGGAATAATATTGCTCCACCAAATACTAACCATTTCTGCTGGATAATATGTGATATCTTATATAAAGCATCACGTGCTGCAATTGTGTTCATGGATGAGAGGAGATGTACTGTAGGCAACTGCAGATGAGTAGGCCTACAGTGTTTTTACTGAGCGGGATCATGTGTGTGCGGCTGCCATGCCAACCTCCAATTCACAATATCTTGGTGTGGCTAATGTCATCAATACTCACAGCTGTAGTTGCATAGGATGAAAAAGATAATTCAGGAATGGTGTTTAAATGATTGTAATGAAAGCTGGATTCCGTTGATCCTTTCCTTTTGAATTTCAAATGTGATTCGAGGTTAAATATATAATATTCAATTCTGCATTTTCCCTTTTATTGTATATATCAACATTATTGTATATTTCATTATATCTTCCCATGAGTCATTATATTTTACAGCACCCACCTTGCCTAAATGGAACCCCTAGCAAACCCTTTATACCCCTAGCAAACCCCTTTGTAATGTGTTTCAGATTGACCAAATGATAGTTAATGCTGCACTTCATTATGTAGTCATTATGAAGTCCAGACATGAGTTGTTGGTGATGGTGACAGAGGGAAAGGGGGCTGTCTTGGTCCAGAAAAGGGTGGAGCATAACCACATCGCCACTTTATTGTGTTCCAAACGCTTGTGAAACAAATCATCAATCATAGCCATTGTTCTTATCCTGATTCTAAGGGTTGGCTGTCTTAAGCATATAAAGAGAAATGGAGGGATGCAGTTCTGTTACTAATTTATTTGTACAGAATAGGTTCCCAGATTGCTTTTACAGAGGTCTACAGTTCTCCTGTTGTTTATATGTTTCCGGAGAGATTAGATTATATTTACCATTGACCATAGAAGGATTCATGTAGTCTAATCCCTCATATATTACTTTCTTGACATGGTTTGTTTATCTTCTGTGTTCTATTACACGGCTTTGTTTATCATGCACATTGTGCACATGGTCAGGTCACCAGTCAGGGGCCTTTATGCTCCAGGTTTTAGGGGGGAAAAAAATCGATTGACAATTCGCAATTAAGGTATTTGATATCTTTATTCTGTTGTAGTAGTGTAGAGATAGTGTAGGGCTGCCATCTGGAAACAAACATACCGGTATTCTTGCTAGCCTAGCATTGATTCCTGCTCTAGCCCTCTTCCCTGTATGGTTCCACAGTGCAACCCTGCTTTTCTACTGTCTCTATAAAGAAGGACCAGATATGGAGACTACACTCTCTCTTGTCAAATCTATCATTGCTATCTGTAACTATTGTTGTTTGACTCACAAAAATCAGACCCGTCTGAACTGAGTGGTGCTGTACTGTACAAGCCCTCCTCCCTTGCGTGTGTGTGTGGGAGGGGGGCTGCACAACAGTGACACTTGGTGGTCAACAAACGTTATCCGTGCTCGGACGGACGGACAGACAGGGACACAAATAGCTGTCTATATGAGTGGTTAGCACCACTCAAAAATGGATGACAAAAATCTAGCTCTGCTGTGGGTGTGATGTTTGCAGTGATTGTAGAGCATCTTTGTGTGCCCTGGAGAGATTAATTGGTGAGTTATTTGACCTATGGAGGGCTGTGTTGATGTTGTGGGTCTGCGGCGGGTAAGTGGTCAACACACCCCGCCCCCCGGCGGCCTGGCTAGCTTCTTTTGAGCTTTTAGCAAGCAAGAGTTAATCTCCTTAAAGATGCTATGTTTCCTCAATGGCCTCTTTCATGACCTACCTAGAGTCCTTCCTTCTACCCTCTCCTACAGTGGCTGGTATTTTGCCCCCCCCCTCCCCCGGTCAGCCCTGTAATGCACGCCTAAATACACAGAATAATCACACTTTATCGTATGACTGTTACTTGCCAAAAAGTATTGATACTGATAAACTGAAAAATGTGATCTTCATTTGAAAAGTGACAGGGTCGTCTGCTGCAGCATAAATCAGGCTTCAGAGTTTTCCTTTTTTTGTCATTGTGGGGAATTTCAACTGATCATTTGTCCTGTTAACTGTAGACATTACTGATCTCCATTTGATCTGAGGGTAATTGTCATTCATATATAACAGATATGTAGTATGGATATATCTTTATTGATCCTGTGGGTGCGGAGTAAATTCAAGATCTTACCCCCCATGCCAAAGCACCAGCAGTCTGCTGTCACACAGGCGGATGCGTGCACGCGACCTCGGTCGCTTCTCGCCCTCAGGCATCTCACTGGTATTATTTACTGTTAATGAATGCTATTTCATGATAGAATTAATACATTTAACTGTCTCATATGCACACCTGAATATGAAAAGAAGTGGATAGTTATTTTGTCTTACATACAAGTTAACTGTTTGTCTGCTCTGTGGGTTGACTGGCTTCCTTTTGAATATAATGCATGAAGTCTAGTCTACGGACATTGTCCGTCGTTGAGTATTGCTTTATTATTATTTCATGTGTCTCTGTTATTGCCTTTCTTTGTGTTGTGTGTTGTGTTGCCTTGCCTTGCCTTGCATTGTGTCTGAAGGCACTCTGTGCCAGTGGGCTTTTAGTGGGTGGACATCTGCCCATTGTTAAGGGAGGCATGGCTGTGTGTGAGAGTAGTCTCTTGGCTTGCTGGCGCTGCCTTACATGGAGTTGCACAGGCAAGAGTGGGAGAGTTTCACGTAAATCAATTAAAGCCCTGGCCAAGTCTGTGTGAAACCAGCGTCTGCCAATTGTGGAGAGTCAACTCTGACGCTGCCAGTGCTGTCCCTGCAGGACATGGAGGGGGCGGATCACAACCCAGTGAGAGAAAGGCCTCTTGTTCAGTCCCCCCTCTCCACAGTCCTGTGCTTTTGCTTGCCCCCTGAGACAGGGCTCCTGTTCACTGGGCTCAGAGCCACAGCTGCTAGGGGTTTCAGAGAGGGGCTAAGGGTGCCTGTCATCAGGGTGTCACCGATCTGATGAAAACCACACCACACCCTGCTCATCGTGCATCGCGGCTCCACGCCTGTTGTGTGCCTTTCATTTCAGTACAAGTGGCGAGGATAAATCCTGGAATAGTGTATCTCTATGGGTGATAATGCCTGGTTTTTATTTTCAAGTGCTGCATTTAGTTTGGGTTAACCTGTGCATATGGATTCCCTTGATACCCTTAAGTTTTGACAAATGATGTTCAGGGAATGTGTCTGCAGGTAGTGTGCAACTAAGATACTATAATTTAACCAGGCCATAGTCAGTTAACGGAATATTTTTTTTTGTGTTATGCAATGTGATCATACTGAAAGTGAACTTATTTCTTATAATATCTGGACATGGAAGGTCTTAACACCTATGTCCACATACTTTGTTTTCTTCCCCCAAAATCTTCTAATCTTTTTTACATCTGGTCAAGGCCATGGGTACTTACTTATTATATACTTAAACCAAAATATCACCTGGCTTTTTTTCCCCTCAAATATTTGACATGATTTATTTTTGAGGGGCTATCCCCTCCTATGCCAAGCTTTGTGTGTACCCCATAGCCACGATTTGATTGGCTGAGCATTGAGCAATGTACGTATTGAGGATAAAACGTGAGGACAGAAAAGTTTGGACGCCAATTGTGATTGGCCGGAATGAGATGATGTATGATCAGATGTATGCTGATATACACATTTCTGTGTTAAAGGGACACTTCACCCTTTTTGCAAAAAGAAATATGTTAATGACGTTTAGAAGATTTAGAACACTTTCCTGGGGGTCTTTTTGTGTGTAATGTGGTTTTAGATATCTTGGATTTTAGCAGTGAGCCCAGTGTCTCTGATATCATGGACACTGGGCTCACTTACTTCCTGGACTACATGTTGTCTCAGAAAGACAGCCCTCCCCTATCCACAAGGAGGAGCAGTGCACCAAAGCATTATGGGAATTGTAGTCCAGGAAAGAAGTGAGCCCAGTGTCCATGACATCAGAGACACTGGGCTCACTGCTAAAATATCTAAATATCTAAAACCACACATTACACACAAATACCCCCAGGAAAGTGTTTCTTCTAAACGCCATTAACATATTTTATTTTGTGCAAAAAGGGTGAAGTGTCCCTTTAACACCTGCCACTGTTGTTGTACCCTGCTGCCTCGTATGCCAACGAGGAGCCCCCCCCCCCCCCCCCCCCCCCCCCCAGAAGGATGTAGCTTCTCTGTCTCACTCCTGTTCAACATTCCCCACTTGACAGGCTCTGGTTTCCTAGAACTCTTGTTGTGGCTGAGCCACATCCTAAATGATCGTCATCTTACCACACTAATTGAAGCCGTGTGCCCCCATGTATCCGTTCGCCTTTGTTCGTCTTCTCCTACCAAACCACACTGTTTGCACAAATCTCTCCATGTACAATACCTACTGCATGCCTGTCCAGACACAGAACACACTATGTTGCATTTATGCAACTGTCATAATTACTGTACAGTTTGCATTTGTATGAAAAGCCATGTTATTGCGCAACATTTCACGGTGAAAATACATCACAATTTAGGCCACACCCCGTTCCACTGCGTGCGCACTGCACACACACACACGGTGCAGCAGTACAGTACGGTACAGCACAGTACAAGATTGTATAGCAGTATGGTACAGTATGGCACAGTACATTACAATACGTTATGGTACAGTATGGCACAGTATGGTACAGTACAGTATTGTACAGAAAAGAATACATAACACAGATTGTATCAACAGTGTATCCCTTTATTCCCTTTGTATACCTATTATCTACAGCTTGCTAGAGATGAACCAGGCCTGGAGGCTATACCTACTGAAACTGTGTGGTAGAATCTCCATTCTTGGCTTGCCGTCCTGCAAGGTAGGGTGGCTCTGTTGTCCTGATACTGGGTCTCTGCTGCTGTATGCCATGTTTGACAAGAGCTTAAATGTGAAAAATGTGGGCAGACACCTGCTTCACTGGAGCAGTAAGGGCCAGAGGGCAAGGAAACGGAGTGTGTAAGTGAAGGCTGTGGACTGTTGGTCACACCAAATGTTGCCTCTCACACCAAGCTTGTGTTACTGTTGCCTTTCACAGCCCATTGTGTCTTTTTTACTGAGGGTTCTGTAATATTATGAGAGGCGACAATAGAGATCTCGTTTGAGGTGAAGATCAGAAGCTTAAGTTACCCAACTGAGAGTTGACGACAGTGTTGCACTGTGTGCCTTGCATGGTCCATTCTCCCTTTGCAACCTAATCTGTTTTTACTAGTGTTATCTGCCTGTACATGACAACAGACAATCGCTGTAAGGCTATGACCTTGGTCTGTGGTCCATGAACCACTGAAATGATACTCTGGGATTGCCTTTTTTCTCTGGCCCCATATTCTGTAGATTAAACATTCCATGTCTCGTTGTGGTTTTGACAGAACTTTTCCAAAGGAGGGTGACGTTAAAGATAACAATTGTAGCGTAGCCATGACTTCGCCGCAGTGTCTGCAGTAACACTCAGATGAGAACAACAGATGAATCAACGGCTTGTTTGAATATTATCACAAAACCAACCTAACGGGCACTTACTTGCTAGCCCAAGAATGCTGCTTTTCCCCTCTATTTTGCCAGATCATCCCAACACATGCACCAGAAACTTTAGTACAAATTGCTTGATATAAAGTTTTGGTTCCAATGATGTCAGGAAAATCGTTTAGACCAAGCTTATTTATTTATATGGAAATAAATGGGCCGTTGTTTTATCTCATAAATCCTCCATCTGCTATTTTGTTTCTTCCCAATCCCCATCTTAGTACTGTTGTCACATCTGGGGTAGTGTTGAGAAATGGATGTTTCTGCTCGTTTCTCCTGCAGCACCCTCTGAGAATGCATCATAGAAAGGTTGTTGTGCCAGCCTCAGACGCCACCCACCCTCCCCCAGTCAATCTTCTGGTCTAATTGCCCTCCATCGGAGCTCAGCAGCCCTGTCCAACATAATAACAGCACAGCAGCCCCAGGGGCACTATGCTATTCGGAGCTGTCTTTCGCTATCCCTTTGTTATCTTCCATAGATTTAATGTTGCTCTTTGTGATTTTTACCCGGTTTTCCCCTCGTCATCATTGCTGATCATATCTCCTTGGACGAATTGGGAGAATACAGAGCCTGTGGCAGGTTTAGGAGATACACACACAGTCCATCTTCATGTTGATGACAAAAGAAGGCGATATAATTTCCTACAGTAGCTCATTTTCTCAACCAGTGAGCAGCATTGTTGATTTTAAGTTTATCTATTCATAGTATGAGTGTGTGTGTGTGTGTGTGTGTGTGTGTGTGTGTGTGTGTGTGTGTGTGTGTGTACTTGGCTTCTGTCTGAAAACAAGACAGTTTCTATACAAACACGCTGTCTTAGCTTGTAGCCTGGCACCAGCACCCCTGTCATGCTTGCTTGCAATTGAGCTGATGCAATTGGAGGAGGGATTTTTCTCCTGCTACTGATCATCTGGTCATCGTCTCTGCAATGATATCAGGAGGGGGCCCTTACTTGGGGTGTGGACATCTGTCATTGCTGAGAAGAACAGCTCTGTCTATATTATTGTTGAAGATGGGTTGATGGGAGGTGCAGAGAGCTGTGATTAGGGATGTTTCAATCACATTCTTTGCTCCCGATCCGATTCCGATCATTTGATTTTGAGTATCTGCCGATACAGATTTCTCCCGATCCGATATTTATAATTTTATAGAACACTTGCCATATATCACAATAGTACAAATTAATATCCAAAATCATGGGATCAGGGATGTCCCGATCAATTCTTTTTGCTCCTTATCCGATTCCGAAAATGACGATAGGCCCGATTTCCAATCACGAGATTGGATTGGGACAAACTTAGCTGTGATATAACCTTAAGTGTTTGATTTGTAGACGTCTGAATGAATGTGTCTTAATAGTCTGAATACATTGTGCATTTAATGTCTGAATTAATGTTGTGTATAATGTATATTGTGTTTGAATTAATTGTGTGTTAATTGTAATGTAGTATTGCTGCACAGTTAATCAAAAAAATATTGCTATCTAGATTCAGACATCTATGCGATCTCATTTCAAAATTTGAGAAAGAATCGTGCAACACTAGTTGTCTCTTATGATGTTACGCTTATGTTGTTGCTACAATAGAGACTTTAAGAGAGGTTTAAGTCAAGCACTTTGATGTTTAAAGCCACAGTAGTTGGATCCAGGTGCCACATTTTGAATGTAGTAAATGTTCATCAACCACAGACTAAAGACAATGAATATTTTGATGGAAAAATTAGAATTGTGTGAGAATTGTGATCTCAAATGGTTGTTGTGTCATCTGAAAGGATGATGTGTCTACTGTCAAATCTGTATCGTTTGATCATGTTGTGTAGATACTGTAGATAGATGGATTGATCCCACAAGGTAAATTCAGTTGTCATGGTAGTAGTGCATTATGAAACACACACAGAAAAAAAGAGTAAACGGGCAGTAACGTAGCATATAAGGGCGGAAAAAAGGCCACCTCCCGTTAAATGAGCTATTAACAGGTATCCCCAGTAGTACAGGTACTGTATGTGGTTAAAATGTAACGGTGTCTAATGTGTAGTCGAGACTCGAGTTGTTGTGTAGTGTAGTTGAATGATTGTTGTACTTTATGTCTATCTATAAATGCTAAATCTCTGCATGTATGTGCATATAGGTCCTTCATATCATATGTACATAAACATATTAAAGTTCATGAATAGTGTACAACAATCTATCCCCAGTGGTTAAAACGGTGTCTAATTTGTAGTCTGAATGGATGTTGTACTTTATGTAGTTTGTACGTTATGGTCTACTCTCTGAATAGATGTTGTGGTAAATGGTAAATGGTAAATGGTGCATTTATATAGCGCCTTTATCCAAGGCGCTTTACATAGATTGTGCATTACATTCACCCATTCACACACCGATGGCAGCGGAAACCATGCAAGGCACCAACTAGCACATCGGGAGCAATTAGGGGTTCAGTGTCTTGCTCAAGGACACTTCGACAGTAACTCTGGGGGAGCCCGGGTTCGAACTGGCAACCTTGCGGTTCCCATCCAGGCACTCTACCCCTGAGCCACCGCCGCCCCTTGTGCTGACTGGCAGGCTATTGTGAATGCTTCTCACCTTCGGGCTTTGTGGATTTGTAAAGCTGACAGAGAGAGGACAGAACTGCATCCCGTCCATCTCTTCCTGGAAAAGTTTGATGGATGCATTTAAAAAAGGCAAATGAAGGATGCAGGGAGAGTCAGTGGAGTGTAAATCTTGAGGAGAAATCCTTTGGACATGGAAGGCCTATGCAACTATTATTATCTGGAATACAAGCCATGGTACTTTTATTAATAACCTTGAAACAGTGGTGTAATGGTGATTTATATATATTTTTCTTTCGGGGGAACGGTACTTTCGACCAGCATTAAAACATATCTTCTAATGACTTTAATGTATGTGATTAATATTAATGTTACTTAGGTTTACGGGTGTATAAATAGTAGTTTGTATAGTATTGTATAGTAGTATAGTATAGTATTGTATAGTATTGTATTGTATAGTATTGTAGTATTTGTATTTGTACATGTTTGTATAGGAAATGGCTAGTTTTTAATAGTTTTAGTCTTTGTAAATCTTGTTAAGGAATGCCTTGCATTCTCAATTGTAATACAAGATGCAAAGTAGCCATTGGTGTTACCATTTACTTTTCTCATGAATTGAGGAGGACACGCGTTCTAGTGGGCACATCCGTGCGACCGTGCCGTAGCCTACCTTCACACACACACACACACACACACACACACACACACACACACACACACACACACACACACACACACACACTCCACATTCAAACATTCTACAAGATGTTAAAAGTTCTGTACTTGTGTGAGCACCACAAGAAGGTGAACCATCATGAAATCCACAAATAGCTCCCTGTGACAGTCTTTTGTGACAGTGGAAAGAAATGTTCACTCAACCTCACATCTCCCCTGGGAGAGTAGCAAGGTGACGTTCAGACCAAGTCAAGTAATGCAATCTCCTTCATCTCAGGAAGCTGAGATGAAGGAGCCAATTAGTACTAAAAACAAAAGAAAACTGCTTATTTCTCGCTCCCTGGTTCAGACTGGTCTGCTTTTTCAAAGTTTTCACACTACATCTGATTCTTGACATTTCTGACCTCACATATTTTGGAATTTGTTAGATCTTCCTGATGGTTGATCCTTGCTTTCCACAGAGACACATGTGGGATTTAGTGTGAGCTGTTAATCTCCCGACTGGATAATGAGATGGTTGAAGAAATAATGCATGTCTAATAAGGTTGGATGGCAAACATAGACAGCTCCCCTAATAAGAGTCTTTTCCATAATATTGAATCAGCTTTTTCAGACAGCTTTTTCAGACAATCTTCACGGCAGTAAGTCAAGAGTTTAACAGTAGCAAAAATACTATTTGCACCTTATTTTTGTGTTCAGTAAGCCAGCAAATTGTGTTGGTAATTTATGAGTTGTGCTAGTTTGTACCTTTTAAATTGAGTGACAGAGGAGATGGTGAGAAGAATAGAAGGGGATCTGAAATATTCTTGGCAGATCTCGGGCCTGTAGTTTGCTCATTATTTTTCTAATAGCCAGAGGGAAGTCATTTGGATTTAATCCTGGATTCAATCACCCTCTGCTTTTTCTGGTGATTGTTCATGAATTGCAATAGTAATCGTTCAAGTTATTTTTAAAGATCCTTAGGGTCATCCAAATAACATATTAAAAATGGATTATTATATAAATTGGGGCTCATGGTAAATTCAGGGGTTGAACGTTGGGGTACATAAGGCAAAATTCATAAGGCTTTAAGTACCGGTATGTGACATGTCAAACCAGGGGTTATTCATGATTCTGAATCAATTGCAAGCATTAGTTTTGCACGAAAAACACATTTGGGCAAGTAAATATGGCCGAATATCAATGGTTTAATACTTTAATTTCCAGTTTATTTCTTATTGATAACACTAAAAGGCAAATCATGGTCAGTGTGGAACTGCACGTGTGAAGAACAGGGTGTGTGTGTGTGACCTATTCTATAGTATGTTAAATGGATGGAGTATAGTGTTTCCAGAATAAATAGGTCTGTCTTGTTTGCTCACTGGTTTGCTGACAGGTTATTTTTTCTTTTTTTTTAAGAATTATTTTCTTCAAATTAGAGTGAAGAATTCCCTCTGACCACATTGTTGAGAAGTGACATGGAATTTGCAGAATGTACAGCTGCAGGCCAGATGATGCCCTGACGCTAGCCCATATGGAGGTATTGGTAATTTTGGTTTAATAAAGAGCAACAAATGAGAGGGGAGATTCTTGGCAGACGTGCAGACAACAACCATCACAGGATGAAAGTGTGACATGGCTGATGCTGATTAGTGTGGGAGAATTCCGTTGAAACAGAATGTGACGTTGACAGAGATCAGTGAAGCACAAGTCGTGCTGTGAGCCTGGCATGTCATCAATGGTGTGGACGCTATGTTGCAATTAGGGCTGCATTTGATTCCATAGCCGGCATATTCCATTACAAAATCTATTAGTTTTATTTAATAAAAATGGCCACATGCATTATTTATTTTCCGTGACAATTTCACAGCAAGCCAGCATTAACTTTTTGACGAGATTAAGAATGGACACACAAATCATCAGACGGTAGTGGTGGTGGACCCCCTGCAGCGACCATGCTGTGGGTTAGCTATGCCTCTGTGTTGGGGGCTAATCGCTGTTTTGATTAGTCTTTTTCACCCAATCTCTTTGGACTGAGGGAACCGATCGCACGGACGTTTTGAATGAAAGGGTTTATCAGCTTAAGCCTGTTGTAAGGAGCACCAGAGGTCTCATCTTTTCACTGAGGAATGAGAGTGGCCCTCGGACACAAGTGTCCAGGCAATTAGAGACGCTGAGGCCTCAAAGAGAGATTACTGGCATAGAGCGTTGCGCACTGATTCTTTATTCTCCAGCACAGTATTAACATAGGATCAGTATTAAGCCACATGATGATTGACTTTGTTCTAAGAGCATACTGGAGGAGCAGATAACCCAGTGCGGATAGGGGGCTCCTATTCACGGAGGATTCACTAGATGTAACATCAAATTATGGATCATCTTCAGAGTCACTATTTATTTTGCCCTGTGTTTTCTGGTTGTCGGCCACTGGAATAGTGTCGTGGTTTACCTGCAGAAATGCATTTTAATATTTTCACTGTTGTTTTGGTGGATGGGTATGTTTTGGGGCAACCACAACAAACGGTGAAAACAGGGCGATTTTTCAAAAAAAATTGAGTAGCCAATTATCTTTGCCCCTTTTTCTCCCCAATTTAGTCATTATGCCAATTGATTCCTCCCCACACACATTTCTGTGTTGTCCCCAGGCTCACCCGGCTTCCCTCCCCTGTCAAAGCCAGATTCACCACGTCGGATTTTGACTTTTTTGAGCAATGTGTTTCTGCAGGTAAACAACAGTGATGATGACTGCTGTTATAGAGGGGAATGATGGATACAAATTTGAGATGCACAATATTGACATTTTGCTAATATCGATATCCGCTAATATGCAAGGTCAAATTGACCGATATATTACATTATAAAAAAGTTATTACATGAAAAATAATTGGTTTCTCTAAATAAAAAATAATAAAACAAAATAATAATAATGATAATAGTAGCAAGCAGCCATAAAAGCCCCTCTCTTCACAGAGTCTCTTCTTTAAATAGCTAGTGTCATTCACTGATTGGAGACTGGAGATTATGTCAGTTTATACTGTTATACTGATTAGGTGAAGGGGTTGTCTGTCTACGCTGTAGTCCTGTAACCAGAGTCCACACTCCACTTGCATGAATGGAAATTTTAATTTAATTGATTGATTGAATACTTTATTGGCAGAAATGTAATCAGTACAGGGTACAGTCAAACACACGGCCAATGGGATCACCGAAAAAAAGTGTTCAATTCATAATTATGACATGAATAACAACAAAAATCAAATCATCATAAAATGTAAAAATATGTACAGGTTGGGGTTTCAAGGGGGAGTGGTTAACCAGGCTACGAAATTATTCGATGTTGCGTTCTTGACGTCGTCAAAAGTGGACTGAGCAAATCATATAATTGACTCATTGGGAGATCTGATGGTCAGAGGTCCTTGACAAATGACTGTGAGCTTCAGTTCTTGAGCTGAATTGCTGAATTTTGTGGAAAACGACGGCACAGAACTGCCAAAACTGCGAAAAATGGCAGAATCCATACGAGGGGTCTACTCTACACCCTTCGGGCTTAACCCCTAATAATAATTTAAAACACAGTACTTGGACAGAACAAGGTTGGCCTTTACCTTCAATGCTTGCTGTATTTGGAGGGAATGTATAGTGAGTAATTTGTGTTGATGTGACTTGTAGTCTGCAAGGTGTTAAATTAAGTCAGGAGACTCTGGGAGGACAGACCGAATACTTAACCTCCCCTCAGCTTCATAGCTCGCCAGTATATCTCTCGCCACCTGCTCATATAACACCCCTGCTGGTTTTGGAACCAGCAGGTGTTCTCTTTAATTCCAAGGGTAACTGGTTCAGCTCTCAGTAACAAGTCACTCTGTTTTTTTAGTGTAGCATGAAGGTGGGTAAAATCTTAGTATCACTCATGTAGCTCCCTCAATAGCTCACTGGGTGTGTGCAGTGCAAGCACATAATCCTCCACAGAGACTGGCCAAGAAATACAGTCAAACTGTTAATTTGTCCATTTGTAATTCTGAGAGTGCCCCTCAACAGATTCACATGGTTATTTGTATACTCTGAGTCTCCGTTATATTAACACTGAGGATTGTACAGACCTCCCTTTCTCTCTCTTTTGATCACTCATATAATTATGGAGCACATCATGAACCAGAAGATTTTAAACCACTTTAACCAAATACTTTGTTGACCGCTGTCCCACAGGGGTTCGTACTTGGTTGCTTCCCTGTGTACACCAAATCTCGTAATAAAAAATAGCCAATTTACAAGCTCACAACATCATGCGTGAGCTTGTAGATCTGCTCTTTTCCCCAAATGTTCGCCTATTATGAAATGCCCAGAACAGAGACGCTATGGTTTATGTTGTTAATGACTGTAATGGAAATACAAATTATCTACCTATCTACATTCGGTATAGTCAAGGGTGAGATGATTTACCCAAAGCAAGAGGGTTTGAAAGGATTGCATGATCTATAATAGGCCTACCTCGTTTGAATAAAATGTTTTTTTCCGTTGAAGCTGAAAAAGGGGATTGGATAATGCCTGATATACTTGGTTGTTAAGCTGAATCTCCCCCATACAGAGTTCTACATAGCCTAAGATGGAATGGCATGTTGTACTCTTTGTCATCCCGATTCATCACTTGTGCCAGGTGTTCATATCATCTGCAGCCAAAATATTCAGCAGATTGATAGCAGAACTTACAAGAATGAAAACACTGATATTTTGTTCAGGGATCCTTTATTTTTAGTGGTGGTGACTGGTGTCGTGATAGAGAAACATTTGTCTGGGACCTGCCAACAGGGTGGAGATATGTTCATAAACATAATGTTGTCATTAACCTCTGTAATTACCAGCATCAGAGTAGAATAATGACAAGCAGCGCATGACAGACATGCTACAGTAAATGACTACCAGCCCCAGTAGTACAATTTCTTAATTAAAGGTAGTGGTACATCTTCTGCTAAGCTACTGTTAGATATTTGACAGTTTCAACAATATTGTCATTGACTATATACTATTTTGTTGTGTTGAGATGAGATTAAAACCAGACCTGTCCATTTTGTGATACTGGCCTCCTCTGGTCTGTTTATTCTGTCTCCCATATTGTCTTCCCCCCCCCCTTTAAGACTGTAAAACACAGCCAAGTTAAATATCAGACCTGCCCTCAAAGCTTGGACCATTTCAGAGGAAAGCAAAGCAGTTTATACAGTATAAGTTTTGGGATAGAGATAACATATTGCATGTCTTTTGTGGCTAGTTAGTTTCCAGTTTTGAGAGCTGGGTGTACCACAAACTACACTGGAACATTAAGTAATGATATAGTGGGGTTTCTCAAGTATAGATATTTTGAATTGGGTCTTCTGTGAAGCAGCTTTGCTAGGACTATTACATCAAAGGCATCGTACCTTGAATGTGATGTAATGCCTCCTCAATGCCCTGACAATCGGGAATTAATCTGTGCAGCTCAGGGTCACTGTAAATATTTTAAGCCCTTTGTCTAAAATAGTAAAGGTTTTGCAAAATTCATACTGTAGCTCTACTACACACTGTAGTGTGACTGTGTGTACTGTACACACGCAGACAAGGTACACACACTCATTGGTCTTGCAGGCGTGGCCTGCTGTTTGGTCTCTCTTATTGTGGCTCAGAGGTATTTGAATAGGTAAAGCTTTCAACTCAGCTTGTCTTGTTTTCCAGCCTTCCTACATGTATGTAGGCGTTCCGTTTGTGCTCTTTCCCTTCCTGTGTAGCTTCCTCTCCAACACATGACTTAATTTGACCTTGAAAGACAAATCTGCTGTCCATTAATCCCTATACTTCAAAAGAGCTATTCTATAAACTCGCAATGTGAGTTGTGTCGTTGCTATCTCTAAAACAGAAAAAACAAAATATATACAGTATAATGGCATGCCAAAGTAGCTACTTCAGGATGGAAGTGGTTAATTAGGCTGCCTTTCTTGCCTTGGTGATTCCAGTTCACAGGGACACCTCTGGGACTTCAGAATCAAGCCAGCTGCAGTCAGATGCAATCATGTGCCCTTCCTTTTGATTTAACTGAAATACTGATGAAGAGGCAAGGAAATGGAGCTTATACTCAGTGATGCGTATCACTTTTGATCTCCAAATTGCAGCCATTACATGTCATAATGTGACATGTAAATTCCCTATCCCTCAAAATACCATGTGATTTTCATCTATCAGGTATTTCTTTACGCATATCTTGTACAACATTAGGCTACAATTTACAATTTAGGGATTTAGCAGACGCTTAATCGAGAGCGAATTACATCATATACTGAACATAAAAATAGTCATCATGAATCATACGTAAGCTAAGAACCTAACAGTGGAATAACTATATAATTAAACTATGCGTATGTCTACATAAAATGCTATCTAAGTTACATAAATTGAGCCTTTGCATATGCCTGTAAGGTCGTCAAGGCTAGGGCAAGTGCTACGGGCTAAGATGGAGTCTGAAGAGGTGGGTTTTCAGACTACGGCGGAAGATTGGGAGTGAGTCTGTAGTTCTGATTGCAATGGGAATTGCATTCCATAGTTATTATGATGATAGCTATTATCATACTGTAGATAGCATTTATCATACTGTAGATGGCATGCCTCAATGTTGGAAACCCATCCCATAAATTAAATGAGATAAATAGACCTGTTTTGGGGTTTTACATTTGGTAGTGAGGCTGTTGTCAGAGGCAAATGCTGCCTTTGATTACTTGGCAGGATTTTAACACGGGGATAAAATATAGCCCGATATCAAACTTCATAACGCGACACATTGGGAGCTTGTAGATCTTCACAAGCAACACTGGTATATGACGGGAGTATGAATAGCCGGGGAGCCACAGGCCCAAAAGCTCGGTTAAGGATTAACCTGTGATGTCATGACATACTTTTTATTTGTGATTTTCTATTCACTTATTCATTAACGTCCACAGAATGAGGTCTGCTCTGCCGAAAACATTGTGAAAAAAAGTTATGGCCATTTTTGTATACCCCACCATAGACAACCAATATAAGACAACATTTCATCATACATTTTAAGTAGCATGTGACATGCCAAACTAGGGGTTTTTCATGATTCTGAATCCATTCCAAGCATTACTTTTGCACAAAAAACACTCCTTGGCCAAAAACCGTCATCACAAATGTGATGAGGTCAGCACATTTGGCACAGTGGATATGGCCGAATCTAGGCCAATTAGTGATTTTGTGCAAAGCTAATGCTTGGAATGGATTCAGAATCATAAAAAACAACTAGTTTGGCATATCACAAATTTTGCCTTATATTGGTTGTCCACTTTTTTCCGGCAGAGCACATTTAATGACCAAATGAATAGAAAAAATATCAATAAAAATAAAAATCATGATATCACAGATCCACTCAAATTTTGGGTAGCTGGCTCCCCGGCTAGAATTATTCTGCCTCAACCTCAACCATTGCAAGAGTTTGTGCTCAAGCAGGAAACTTCTGGGCTGCTTCTGTGTTTGTCCTTGGTAAACTGTCGACAGCTGTAGTTGGATCATGCCAGCGTGAGGGTTGAAATAATTGCTGCAGTATGCAAGCTTAATGACTGTATAGTACAATAGCAGCTGTTTCCCTGGCCCTTGAAAGTCTTTCAAAAGACATAATGCTAATCTAAGTATTTATTTATTATAAATGTAACTAGGTAGTAGGGATCAGCTGGACTGTGCTTTCATTTTGGAAAACTAACTGACCAAAATGGTAGAATAACCTCTTATACTTTGTCATATGACAAATAGCTACCGGCTACATTGAATTGTGAGCTTTATAGGTCTGCTATTTTGGAGGTATCCCCCCCCCACCTGTGTCCTATATGACATCCTCAAAATAGGCGCGACAGTCTTTAATTGTCAGGGGACAAGGGTAACAGTGGGAACAGGTCACTGAAATGTGGACAGAACCTCTTATTTGTGTGTGTGTGTGTGTGTGTGTGTGTGTGTGTGTGTGTGTGTGTGTGTGTGTGTGTGTGTGTGTGTGTGTGTGTGTGTGTGTGTGTGTGTGTGTGTGTGTGTGTGTGTGTGTGTGTGTGTGTGTGTGTGTGTGTGTGTGTGTGTGTGTGTGTGTGTGTGTGTGTGTGTGTGTGTGTGTCACAAATAGCAGGAAAAGTCAAATGAGTCAGGCTTCCTTAGTTCCTTCCTTTCCTGTGTCCGTCGTTCTCTCCCTGGCTCCATAACACTCCTCTTATAAACATATTTCATGTTTCATGTGTGTCTACTCTCTGTCCCTCACAGTCAGGATCTTATAAACATATTTCATGTTGTGTGTCTCTGTCCCTCACAGTCAGGAGCCGATATGCTAAGACCAAAACCTTTCATTGGCAGAGCCTGCCCCATCGGGGAGGGGACTTCACAGCAAAAGGTGTGAACATGGTCATTTGATATTAACGCACCTTGTTTTTAATCAGTGGGTTTTGTTTTGATGGAAAGTAAAAATCACACCCGTGTGAAGTGAGGGGCGCTCTAATCAATTATTGACCTTATACCAACCGTGAAACATACCTTAGTTACGTCACAAAGAATGGTGGTCCCTTATTGGCCAAGGGTTTCCACCATCATAACGACAGCCGATTTGCTCAGACACATGACGTAAATTCTCCATTCACTGTCAATGGAATTTAATGTTCGTGTTAAGACAGAGTCTACAGTACACTATAGCTGTTTATAGGAGGGTCGAAAATTATGTTCGTTACATCTAATCTCAAGGTCTCTTGGACCATCACATTCACAGGCTAGGGGAGTTCTGCCTTCCCTGCCCAGTGATTTCACAAATGAGCAACACTCCATCATCCCTGCCTGCAGGAATCATGCTCTAAATTAGAGGCACTACAATATCCCTTTTGATATGGCCAAAATGAGTTGCGTCAATGAGGGGTCAGAAACACTACAGGTCACGTGTGGTTCATCGGCTCCCATTATGAAGTTGGACTTGGAACTATACAGTATATAGTGTTTGGAACTATTGGTTGCCAGATGGAAAGCATTACGTCCGTTCTTGGTAAAAATTACTTAAAATCGGTGCTTTTCATTCACCCATGTTTTGTCCACTACATTTTGTTGCTTGGCTGATTTCCTAAATCCTACAATGTAGATAATTGAAGCTTAAGCCTAATTTATACTCTAGAGAGACGCAACGCGTTGTTATCTAGAAAATGTGTACTCGTCAAGCATCACCGTTGTGTGATGGAGAATATAAATGTAGCTTTACTGTGTATTGTCATGCAGACCTGTAGTATCTCAGTGTTTCCTGTTATTCAGACCTGAATCTTGGCTGTGTTACAGAAGTGTTTGCCACTGCACACTTTCTCAGGCTTTAACAATAGCCCCCTCGCTGTTGGCCTCCAATAATCCTCTTTCCAGCTTCGCTCTTCCTCCATCTCCCCAATAAATTATCTCAATAGGCCAGCCTCTGCACTGTCTTTTGTCACCATCAACCAATAATAGCTACTGTAAATAAGGAACTAGACTTCATGTTTGGCAATATTTCGAGGCTAATTATATGTCACGTGCAGTGCAACGTTTAATTTCTTGGGAACACCTGTAATTGACAACGGATAGTGAACTGTAGTCTGGAAGCTCTTGAACATACAGCTGCTTACATGCCATTGGTCGGGGTATTTTTCACTCCTGTTACTGTATGTTATTATCTCAGGTCAGAATGGGTTAAACAGTTGACACACAGACGATCATGACTGAAGATACTTCAACTCTCTCCTGGTTTGTTTTCCCATAGGCCTCCAGAGCCATCACTGTGTATTCTATCTGTTGATGTGTGTAATCCTTTGATATCACTGCATGCTCAACATGGAATCCCTATGGAGGCCAGGCATCGCCAAAAGGAAGAAAATATAGACATTTTCAAAAGTCAATAGATTGAGGTCTTGTCTGTTGTCTTTGGTTATAAATATGTATATATATATATACACAGTGTATATATACAGTATACACTTCTAGATCCTGACAGTTCGTCTGAGTCATAGTGTCAGAGTACCCGTTGTACCCATAAAGTTTTAAAGGATAGAGAGTTGACTGGGGAGCGGCAAGGCGCTATTCATAGTATTCTTGATTACTATTATTATTTATTTCTTGCACTCACTGTATCGAACGTAGTATTTCCAAATGTGTTATATGATTGGATTCAATGCTGTAAGGCTGTGCAAGGTTTGCAATGTTTAGTGTTTTGTCTTGTCCATGTATGTTGTATGTAGCTTTGTACAATAATGATTGTGACATGGTACATCTCAAGGGTTCTTTCTCCTAATAAAGAAACTTGAATCATCATTCACTTGAATGGAAGTTGCTCATTGGCGTTTGAAGCACCCGGAAGACTGCCGGAAGTACCATTATTTATAACTCAATGGCTCTAGCGAGCGGAAGTTAAGAGTGGTCTCAAATTTGAGGTCAGAGTTGATGCACATTACGCACATGACGTCACGGAACGTGCTGCAGTTCCAGCTTTGGCCAGTAGGGTAGTGGCAGCTTCAATGTTCTGGGGTATTGGTTGTGCCGTCTGTCTGTGTCTCTTTTGTGCCCATATATGGATTTGTATCTCTGTCTACCTGTGTCCCTTTTATACTGTATCCCTCGAGTCCTTGACGATGCGCTCCCTCAAGTCCTTGATGATGTCGCTCTCTCGAGTCCGATGTGCATAACGATTTCTAAGAAGGTCGGTCCCAGATATGCACATGATATGTAGTGTAATATGGAGTGTGTTGCATCAGCAATCACTCAGCTCCATATATGGGCACAAAAGGGGCCAGGTCCACTCAGCTCCATATATGGGCACAAAAGGGGCCAGTGATTTGTTTGTTATTGCAATTTACGATCTGCGTTCGCTTCCCGCGTTCGCGCGTCTTACTCGTTTATTGCGAAAGCAGTGAGCACTTACTATGAGACCTAGCAGATCATGTCTGTCTGTCTGTGTGTCTGTCTGTCTGTGTGTCTGTCCTGCTATCCAAATATGGAGTGTGTTGCATCAGCAATCACTCAGCTCCATATATGGGCACAAAAGGGGCCAGGTCCACTCAGCTCCATATATGGGCACAAAAGGGGCCAGGTCCACTCAGCTCCATATATGGGCAAAAAAGGGGCACCATATAAGGAGTCCCCAAAGCAGCTATACGTCCAAAGCCCAAATATGTACGAGCTGCGTTCGCTTCCCGCGTTTGCGCGTCTTACTCGTGGTTATGCCTGAGTCGGGGTTACTTTTAATGTGTGGACATGCAGTATTGAGTTGTTGCAGTAGGTACTCCTTCCTGGCTTGTGTAGTAGCCATTGCTCCCTATAATCGGAGTTTATAGATTGACTTTTAGTCGTCTAAAACTTGTGACTGCCCTGTTTTAATACCTAATGAGATGCCTTCATATTGGTTAAAAATGTAATTATACATTTATTAATCGGGGTTAGTGTCGGTCGGTAATTGCAGATCAATGGTGCAGTGAAGGGGTGGCTGTAGGGCCTGCATATCAATGAGTGCTAATTTAGCGCTCATGGACTTTTGCTTTGTGGGATTCATGATTTGGCTGGTCTGGATTGTTGGCGTGCCGTTAATGCGGTGGACTAAAGTGGTCCTGCTTATAAAGTCAACCCTGCCTGCAGGACTTCTGGCATCTTACCCTGTGCCAACTGCACAAGGGCTACTCTTCAGAGCTGGGTGGGGTAGAAGTCTGAATGAGTTCTACCCTCCACACCAGCACCGACTGCAGCAAGCATCAATGTCACTCACGTTTAGTGGGAGTGAGTGCCGGGGGGTAAGGAGGGCTAGTGGCCTCAAAGGCAGTGATACTCCAGAAATCCACTTCAAACAAAGCAATTACAACATGCCGATACGTTGGGCTAAATGGGTCTTTATATGTAGTCGAGCCAGCCTTTCTTATTGACATGCTATTAATAATTAACTGGGTTTGCTTTGTGCTGCAGCACTTCACTTAGTGCTCTGTGGGGTTTTGAACAAGTGGCCAGGATGCTCTGATTCATGCCATCCTTTTTTAGGGCGAGACGGACCTGGTCACACCATTCTCCCTCGTTGGAGTGTCTAAATCATGGATATAGACCCTGTTCTTCTGGAGTACTGGAGCAATCTCCAGCTTCAACAATTCCCCCCACCCCCCTCTCCAAATATATGCAAAGCCGTCTCTCGACAGGGCTTGTTAAGCATCAATACTACGCTACTGCTCCAAAGATTTATTTCAATGAGGACTATTACCGTTAATAAAGTCCCCCTCTCACCCGCAAGCTTAGTGCTTTTTGTGATCTGAACATCCTAAACAGTGGGTATTGTTTCTGATTTCCTTTTCTATGATCAAGAAACAATGTTAGTATTCGAATACTGTTGGATTGAACTTAATTCAAGTCAACCAGACAGAGTTGTTATTAATCACAGACTATTGTCTGTGATTAACTGCGTCCGAAGACCATAATGTTTGTATTCCTCTCATCATTCAGACAACACCACCATCTGGCCTCCTGCCTAATAAGACCTCAATCCTTTTAGTTAGGAGAGATGATCAGTTATTGAGATATTCATAATTTCCTATGATCCATATTTCTGTGTTGTGACTGGCATGAGGTTTCATTTTAGATGTTGTTGGCTGCCTCTCGTGTGTCACAAGCCGAGAATCTCTCCTGTGTGGTGATGAGGCAATCTGCCATGTTACATTGAAGCAGACGTCTGCCTTTGCCAGATAATTGTTAAATGGGACAGAGGGTGAAAATCTTCGAGTCTATTTGTGTTTTTACGTTTTTTGTTTTGTTTTCTTGACTCTAGATGTTGTCCAGCAGCTATATGATTCTATGAGATTAGCTGTGCTAGTCACTGGAAAGCAATGTGAGATTAAAATGGTCTCATTGTAGTCTCGCGTGGCCAGACTGTTGCCTCTCGCAGTTTTCAAATGCTTCCTTCCGTCTTACAGTCTGGAGAACGGAAGCTCTGATCATGAGTAAAATATAAAGCGGAAGTGGATCCTCTTCCCCACTTCCGTTTTGTCTTTAAGCGCAAATGTATCCTAATATGAATAGAAATCATCTAAGCATATATAGCTTGCTGCTTAGCAGAAATGGAAATACAAAAATAAGCTCTAAAGATATTTTAAAATGAATGTGAACAGAAATGACGGATTACTGGGATTTCGGGAAGTGTAGTTCCAGACTCTATAGTATTCGGAGATTGTGGAATAGTTGTGTGGCTATGCGAGACTAGTCTCATTGTGACATACTGTAGCTCTGTTCAACACAATGGTGTACTGTACATACTTTCCACATTTTTTGTTAAATAGTTTTCATTATGTTTTGACACTTGCTTTGGCAATGTAAGTGTATGTTTTCTCATGCCGATAAAGCACCTTTGAATTGAATTAATTTGCATCCCACTACAATACATACTGTGGCAGGTGTTGTACAGTATCAACATGGTAATATCTTAATAGAAACTGTATTTTGTACTTTTTATCTTTACTTTTGATATCATTGTGATCAAAAGAGAAACCAAGACCAGGACATCCTGTTTTATATTTGACTCATCTAAAGCCCTTTGCAGAGCTGTTCACTGAGGCTTAATGGAAAACAACACTGCAGCAATTAAGCCGGTATTTGGAATTAATCAAATAAACATCCTGATGCCTTTTTTGGGTGCTTGGCTTTCCCACAGAAAGCATGCATACTAGACATGTGGCTATAATGGCACCGGGGTCTTTTAGGTTCTCTTTTAGGAAATATGCATGACTGTCTAGTTGTCTTCTGTCCAGTGGCTGTGCATAATATGTACTGACAATACTTACAGTATAAGTTGTCAACCAGCTGGGCTTTGTAGGATATTTTTTTAAAGCGTGTTCTTAAGTGATAAGGTTGATTAAATACCTTAATTGTTGTCATGAGCCTTTTTCCAGTGATATCAGGGAAACATAAATAGAATATTCTCATGAGTTGGGCATTTCTTTTGTGTAATATTTAGGCTATACTGATGGTGTGCGTTCCTGAAATATTCAGATAATTTCCTCCTGCCTTTGACATGAGCTATGCAGTCTGGGGGAAAGGCACAGCACTGCACACAAATGGCATATTGAGTGTAAAACACTCAGACATCTCATCAAAACAGATGTTGAGTGTGAATATTCTCTGAACGGATAAAAAGCTATGTTTTTAGTTTGAGCCTTAGAGAAAATCATATTCCTGTTGCAGTTTGTGAGTTGAGATCCTGGGACATCACTGTTGTGTGGGTACAGTGACAGTCACTTTGAGTCTGCCCTGGGCAATTAATTCAGGGAATTATTAAAAAAAGAGAGTCAAGTTGTGGATTTATTGCAAGGTTAAAGTGAGAGATGAGCCATAATGAAGACATTTACATAGTATGAAAGAACACTGAGTCATTACTGGAGAAGTGTTTGTGTGGAGGAGCAATTAGTGGTGATTGGGCTTCTGTAGGCCTACACCATTATAGAATGATGCACTGTAGAAAAGAATCAATTAAATAAAACAATGTTGCATCATGACCCTCTTCATATTCCACGGCGGTTCCAGGCCTGGGGATGGCCGTCGTGCTGTTTTGTTTTTGTTGTGCGATGTATGAAATCCGCTGACTGAATCTGTTCTTGAAACAGCGAGGCAATTCAGTGTGTTTGTGAGCTCATTAAAATAAATAATAGTGGCATTGAGGAGACTTTTGTGTGCAAGGGGATGTCCTTGTTTTAGAGAAGCAAATTGTGGGTCTGTGATGGACTGCCAAGATGTTTCCCATGCATACAGCGGCCCAGTCTGGGTTGAGCCAGTCCAGGCTGGTCAATTTGCTGCTCACTTGGCTTGTCCACCCAGTTTGATACGGTAGGCCAGTGTTTCATTTCAAGGACCCCCGTTTGATATGCTTTAGTTTAGAGTGACCCTCTTTCTCTGGGACCTCAATTTACACAGTACAATCCTCAGTGCTAATTAATCTCACACAGTATTGTTGGAGTTAGATCAGACCCATAAGCTTCCATTTGGTTCCTAACTATGAATCATTTACCCTCACAAAACCCCTTTCAGAACCACTGCGCTAGGCTAGTAAGGCTACACAAGTGAACATTGTATCTATATCTGGGAAGAACATACTGTATAACAAAACAGCTTTTCAGCTTTATTGTGAGCAAGAGACAAATTGACAAGGCAGCAAATGGCTGAATACAATGTTTTGATACTTGGATAGCCTTCCCTCCCATGTGGCTATGACCTTTTTTGTGTCACAGGTTTGAGTTATAGGTTTTTATTGGGTCTTATCCCAATGCCTGTCATCAGACTGTCTAAATTCCTTGACTGGCTGGGAAAATCTGGGCAGGCGAACATATGCAAAGCACACGTCTCTACCTCGATTTCAACCACTGGAATAGTCCTGAGCAAGGTGCTGCCATGGCTAACCCAGTACACATGACTGATTAATATCCAACTAGTACGACCGATGCCAGATTTTTGTGTCTGATCACGTCTATTCAATGTAACCATATAAGTCCTATTAAATAACCGATCTACAAGCTCACAACACATCACACCGTGATGTGTTTGATCTAAAATGATCTAAAAATTCTCTCCCCTGCACTCCTCCATGGGCAGCACTCAGCTGGGCGAAGTTGAAAACTCAATTAATTTCCCCCATGGAATGAAATAAGTCTTATTATTATGTCCAAAATAAGAATGGCAGGTGGAAAGTGGTTACACATCGGCTGCATTATTGTCGATAGTCAATACCGTCAAAAAGGTCAAATAATGGCCAACATGTGCCCAACTGGGCTCTAAACCGATGTTTGTATATTGAGAATAGCTCATCGTGCCTTAGAAATTCATGAAGTTCCTGTAATGACAGGCAAACAAATATGAGAAATATAAATAATTTTGGCAGTGCTTTCTGTAGTTTCACTAATTTGTTACCCACAAGATAATGTTTTCACACGCATGTACAATAAATTCCAGAAGTTATTGCACAGGTGAAATATTAAATATAAGGCTATATAAGAGCAATAAAGCGCAGGAGTGACGTGCAGGCGCAAAGACAAGCTGTGCGGGCTGTTTGTGGTGGGTTTTCTGTCTGAAATTATAAATATTATTTTTGCAAAGCCATTCCTACTCAGTTATTTCAGACAGCAATACCACATAATCAGCCAGTGAGATCTTGACCAGTTGCTCCACTGTCTTAACAAATGTTGAGTTGGCACATAAACAAGAGAGGAAAGACAGATTCATATTTGTCTTCCCCTTGCAGTGCATTGGCTTGCTCTTTATAACCCAAAGCTCTGTTGGCTCATATATCCTTACACGGTTTCATTTGTTTGGTTCTCCAGTTGAGCCCGACCAAAAGACAGAAGCGGGGGAGGCCGTGCCATGCCACTGAGCGATGTTACAATGTTGGTATCTCATCAGCCAAATGTGTGGCAGAATTGATTTTGTACCCTTCAACCCCCCCTTCTACATCCTGGAGACAGGCATGTCTGTAATAGATAATGTAGCTCATTCTTGTATCTGCTATTGTCGTCACCAAGGCAGTCCCTGCAAGTGTGTGTCAATTTAAGTTTGATTTGTACTGTGGGGAATGAAACAAGCTGCAAACACTGTCTATGCTCTGTAGTCTAGACTACCACAGGCTCTATTTGTTTGGGAGACCACAGTTTCCTGCTTGCTATGGCTTTTTGATGTCAGGCCCTAAAGTCCAGTGACACCAAAATGACTAGAGGCAAAATAGGAACGTGTTAACTAATGCCAGAGGAAAGATGTCCCTAAAATGTACACATTCAGCAAGATTTTGAGTGACATTGCAGGTTACACCTCTACACATCAAGCCGAGGGCTACATAAAGAGCATGGGGTTTGCAGCCCGCTTGCACAGGTTGATCTCTTGCCCTTTGCCATTGTGGGACGGTAACACCACTGCCTTATCGCCATGTTCCACCATCACAAGGCACAATGTGTACTGGAAGGCCGTGTGCATGGATGTCGGTTTCGCTTCTGTCTAGCAGGATGTGTGTATTCTAGGAAACGTTTCATCCGGTGCCTGCTCGTAAGCATTACTCCGTATGCCACTCAGAGGCCATAGGGACCAGGCAGGAAACTGTAAGTTCGCACAATCCTGTTAATGTGGAACAGCATTTAATTAGATTCGCTCTACACCAACAGGCTGCGTTTGTGTCTGCAACGTAACATCACACTGCATGACGCTGAACAGCAAGGTTAAAGATCATTGTGAGTGGAGCTGAATAGCGTGAGGTGGGCTACAGCAGCCATACAAAAGGTATGAGTATGAATGAGAATTTAAAAACGGCTTTCTTTGCAGTGTGATGCCCCCCCCCCCTCCTCTTTCTGTCATACCACAGTATTAGCTAATCTACAATCTTCACTTTGCACCTGCTAAGCTCTGCCCAGCTGTGGGAAGTGTAAGTCGACTGACTGTTTGAATCCCCACAAAGTGCTTTTTTTAAGGGCATATCTTCACAGTATGATAGTATATGATATAAACTTCCCTTTGTGCTTCTGGGAAGGAAAGGGTTTACATTGCTGCCTGAGATACCGGGGGTAAGAGGTTAGGCTTGTTAGATTGATTAAACAGCTGACATAATTGGAGAAACCCAGACGCATCGTGTTTGTTTCCTCCCACCGTATTGTGACTGCCTCCGTCAGCGAGGGAGAGCAGCGATTCCTGGCCAGAGACGACGGAAACGATTAGGATGCGGTGTCTCTCTATGGCGTTTTTATTAGAAAACCATGTCACTGACAGATCGCATCAGTATCCAGAATTGGCATTGCAGTCCAATTATTCACGGCTTGGAAAAACACTGGTAAATGCATATCATCCAGCACCATTCTCTCCAATGTTACTGTTTATTGGAGAAAAGCATTTAAATGTGGTGTGACTGGCTATTGTGGAACCTTTCTCAACCCGCCGCCCCCCCACCCACTCCCTCCCTTTCTCCCTGCCTCGCTCACGTGCTAAATGCATGTCATTACACAGAATTGCAGTCCCTCATTAGAAAAGGGAGAGAAGGGGCGGAAGACCAGAAGGGTGGTGAGAGAACTGCGAGATATGAAAGAAAAACAGACTGATTTCTATCTCCGTTAAGCTTGAAGCTGCTGCTCTCCTACACCCAGGAGAGAGGATGGCTAATGTGGCAAATCAGATTGATTGTCACCATAATCCGTATCCGTCAGCTCTGGTGCAGCCCATATCTTTTGCACTTTGCAGCTTTCAAAGAATGGCTTCCCATGCTCAATGCTGCCCTATGTGTATTTCTGTGTCTTTTGTCTATTTAACTACAAATGCATCAATTCTTTTTTCTTTCCCCCCCCCAAAAAAATTGCAGATGTGACAAGCTCACGTGTCGTATTGCGATATGCTGTGTCGGCTGTGAGCTTCTAGATCATCCTTATTGTTATCATCATTGACTTGTTACTACAATAACTTGCTTACTTATTTAATCATTTTTCTTCACCTCTCTTAATATCTACACTGTTGTACAGCACCAAGCTAGTGCACCATGCTGGCTTGAGTTCACTGTTCAGATCTGGTGAACCTGATGATGCCAGTGGCGGTGTGTGACGTGCAGGTAGCAGAACTAAGCTACTTCAGTGAGACAGAAGCAGTAGTAGTAGTAGTAGTAGTAGTAGCAGACCTGCACAGGGGTATATAGAGAGTGGGTCCTTCTCAGAAACAGCCCTGGCTTTTGTGTCTGCCTTTTTCGGACAGTTATTTATAAACCCAGTAAACCCACAGCACATTCCAGGCTGCCACAGCCGCACCTCACCCATGTGTGTCCTCTTTGTCTCATGCATGCAGCTCCATAGTGTCCACTTTCACCCCTGGTGAAACTGAAATGACATTGCTACCTGTATCAGACCACTCAACATCTGGGCTGATGCAGTGGTTTAACTCATGGAAACTTTGGTAGATAGTATGTGTCCATTATTTGCCCCCATATTTCGTATGCATACCTATTTAAAGGTAATTACGATTAAACGCTGGTGACATTGTACATATTAAGTGTCCGTTTCTTCAACTGCCGTACACAGACCTATTTAACTTGGCTAACTACATTTTCGCTTTACCTTTTGATACTAGGTAGTTTGACATGGTATACTACCGGTATTTAATTTGGACTAGGCTGTTTTTTGCTGTTTGTGGCCTAGCTTCCCATGACTCATTAATGGGAGGGAATTCAAATTTTAATGTTAGCCTATAGCTATTACTAAACTCTGAGTACATAGAAAAGTGTGACCCCCCCCCCCCCTGTCTCTCTCTCCCTCTCTCTTTCTCCAGTGTTCTCTTTATCTTGAGTCTATGGAAAACATTAATCACATTTCCCTGGTCAGGCTTTCAAACCAGAATGCGGCGGAAAAAAACCTGCATTCACTGTTTTCTCAATCTTGGGATACCAAATTTGAACGTGCATGGCTCTCAGGAAATGAGATCCCTTGGTTTCCCTTTCCTTATACAGGAGCTTTCTTGCTAAATTGTTTAAAATGATCTAGTCACTGATTTAAGACAAGTTAACACAAGTTACACTCATAATAAATCATTAAAGGAAAATGATCTTTTCTCATCATTTGTCGTTGTATTAGGCCTACTTATTTTTTTTGTAAATGAATGCAGTGCTTCGTCCTTTGACATCCACAATCTCACAATGCATTCACTACTTCTTATTGAATTTCTTTGATTTCTGATTTCTTTAATGCGTGGGGGGGGGGGGGGGGGCAGGGATATTAATTTGAGAAATCCCGACCTACAGTAGTGTTTGGGATACGGCAATCTGAGAAACCACCGTAAAGGAAAAACGGCACCCTCTTTTCCTTGAAGTTGACGGAGTCAACAGTCTGTCTCAAGAGACTAGGGAGACAGTGATGCAACCGAACGTATGGAACAGGCAGCTCAGGACACTCATTGTAACGAACGTATGGAACAGGCAACTCAGGACACTCATTGTAACGAACGTATGGAACAGGCAGCTCAGGACACTCATTGTAACGAACGTATGGAACAGGCAGCTCAGGACACTCATTGTAACGAACGTATGGAACAGGCAGCTCAGGACACTCATTGTAACGAACGTATGGAACAGGCAGCTCAGGACACTCATTGTAACGAACGTATGGAACAGGCAGCTCAGGACACTCATTGTAACGAACGTATGGAACAGGCAGCTCAGGACACTCATTGTAACGAACGTATGGAACAGGCAGCTCAGGACACTCATTGTAACGAACATATGGAACATGCAGCTCAGGACACTCATTGTAACCGAACGTATGGAACAGGCAGCTCAGGACACTCATTTCTCCATGTAAACTCTCTCACTCTGCTGGCTGCGGTTCCTGTGTGGAGGGAACCTTTGGAGTGTGTCCAAGCACTGAAGGACTCCCGCTCTCTCCACCATGCCTCTGCACACTTCTAGCAAGCAGGCTCCCTCCCTCTTCCACTGTCTGCAGAGACCACATGACCTAGTGAGCATGTGTGTTCCGCAAGAGACGACAGTGGCATCATGAATATCAGTTTGCCTTAAACGGTTGTCTGTTAAAATCCATTTAACTCTTAACTCATTTAGGCCTGAAAGAATATATTCAAAGATTTGTGCCGTATTTTCACGACTTTTCAAAAATAGCAGACCTACAAGCTCGTAGAGCGCCACTCGGTGGCGCGCTATGAGCTTGTAGATCTGCTATTTTTCAATAGCTAAAGTATAACATAATGCTTAGTTAAAACACCAAAATGGGTTAAAAGTATGTAAAATGACCCCTACTGGACTGGTCACATTTTACACTTTTCAGAGTTGCAAATAACACCGGATTTTATGTACCGTGTCTGGTAATGGTCTGAGTTACATGGGTAAAGTGTCTTTACTTTGTGATTATATCTGTACTTGGAGTACAGAAACAACCCTTCCTTCACTCTCGTTCCCTCATTCCATGCCGGTTCTCCTCTAGTCTAGTCCACACAGTAAAGTCCTTAGTAGTAAACTAACTATGTATTACATTTGTACAATCTCAGAGTTACAAATGGATAAATTAACACTGAGGACTTTACTGTGTACACGCAAAAAAGAAGGAATGAGAAAATATCTGGAACATGAAGACAGACCTCCCCCACCTTCTAGATTATTGGCAGGCTTTTAAAGGGCTTTTTTCTTCTTTAAATGTTAAGCCTGATTACAAATCTACTTGCTCCACCGTGCAGCTTGAAATGTTTAAAATCGACAGAGCAGGAGGAGACACGCTGTCTATCCGAACTGTGATTAAAAAACGGAAAAATTGACTGAGGCCAATCATGTCACTTTCATGTGTCTCTGTGCACATGACACACTTTCATGTGTCTCTGACTACATTTGAGCTGCAGCTATTGAATTGCTTTCACCATTGCAGCGACCTCTGTGTTTCAACAGATTGGTGCTATGTCCCTCTGGGTTGTTGGTGAAACACACCACTGTTAGTGGATTTGGAGTAAAACTGTGATTTGTGAGGAAATGAGGCCAGTAAGTCAACCAGGGACTCTGGAGGAGGCGGCGGCTTAGAAATCCACTCAATGGGTCGTCCTAACGGTTTAGTAAGCTAAGATAAATACCAAGTGTTTTGCAGCGTCATGGGTTTGAATCTGACTCATACAAAGTTGCATGCTCCCCCTTCTCTCTTTCTCTGCTCCATGTTTCCTGCCTCTTTCGCTCCACTGTGCACTAGAAACAGAAATAGCATGCTCACGGTCTATTTCACCTTGCTGCGAGAGTGTTACACTAAAGTGGGTCAATGAAAAAGAGACTGCATATGATTTCACACCATCCTATAGGAGTTACACAATGAGGAGACACTATTAAGAAGAGTAGACAGAGACTGGTAGCAGGGGACATTGCCTCAGCTCATGTGCAGAGCTGTTAATTTAAACCAGTCCTCAACATGATAACTCTAACCAAACGGGGATTACATTTCTCCCAAGAACATTTTCAAAAATATATTTATAGAAATCAAGTGGTTTGTGGGTGGTTTGTGTGGTGGATTTGATTCAGAGGATACGTCAACTGCAGCAAGACCCAGAGCTGTTGAAATAAGATATCAGAAGGGTCTGTAGGAAGCCAAGGCTTAGTGAGGGCTGTGACCTCGGCCTGCGTCCGCAGGCGGCCTCAGATCTATGCTGTCAGGATTCAATTTCTGGGGCTGAAGTTAGCAATGCTCACAACCTCAGATGCGCGAGGAAAATCGAGATTCACATTTGAGCAAGAATCGTGCAGCACTATGTTTTCAGGCACATGCATCCATCTGTGTGCAAAGAGGTCTTGCACACAGCACACTAGTGGTTTGGAACATGGCATTTGGATTTAAACCAGTCATCCAGAAGACCAGGGTTAGGAACCACTGGTGTAGAGCAGTGGTTTTCGACGTGGGGTCTGGGGACCCCCAGGGGTCTTTGATGAGCGAGCTGTAGTTAGGAACCAATTGAATCCTTACGGGTCTATCCCTCCGAGAGTATAGACATTTAACCAAACAGACTAAATATCAATCAAATGGGGGTCCATGGCCTCATGCTCAAGTGTAAAGAATCATGTCTAGACTAGACTAGAGGATGGAGTTGTAATAGATCTTTCGTCGTTTATTGAAAAGGTTTTCCGTGGTAAAGGGTTTTTGTTGGAGTGGACGCCGGCTGTGCTAGCCTGAGTGAGGTTCTGAGGTTGTATGGAGGTTTAGTGGATGGATGGATGTCATCAAGGCCACGCGCGTTCTGCTCGGATATTAAAGGCTTGAACTTTGACTCTCCCAGCAGGACGGGGCCGTGGCCATCCTCCTGTCAGTCAGCCTGGGTGATGTGACCCTGAAAGCTGACACTGCTGTCTGTGGGCCTCTCACGCCTCTCTGTCCTTCTGTGTGCTAACAGCTCCTCTTTACACGTCTGCTCTTTATCCCTATTACTGTTGCCTGCACCACTGCTAAGTGCCTCCTCGCCGTCTCTCGTCTCTATACAGCACGTCCTCATTTATCCAGATGTTGCGCGTACCTTTACATCTCCTTCCGTACATCCACATGCATTCAGGTCTGTACACACCGCAGGCGAAATAACTATCAAAAATCAAAATGCAATTGTATTATTATTGGCCTCGGATCTATTAAATGCCTCTGGTACAATAGGACAACCTTTCTGCCAAAGATATACTTTATTATCTCCTAACATGCTTTGGTTTATGACAAAAGTGAAACTATTGTACCATTTATTTATCCATTTAAGAAAATCACTGTATGAAAAATATGTCTAGTTTTTGATGAAGGAAACCAATTAAGTATAGCACTTGCAGCATGGAGAACGTACCAACTGTTCTGATCAGACATAACCTTGCTGTCATGATGCTGCCAATTCCTCTCCCCCCACACACACACACACACACACACACACACACACACACACACACACACTCTTTTATGGCAGACAAAATGCTGTGCTTTGAGGTCTGTCTCATTAAAATCTAAAACCAAACCAGCCTAATGTTGAATGATTTGACTTGTTTTGCTGGATCTCTAGAAATAACACCCAGGCCCATTGACATTTGTATGCTTTTACCACTTCAACTCAGCTTCCACATTCTGGGGGACGAAAAATCCGATCTACAATCTCACAACGTGCTGTATTGTGAGCTTGTAGGTCAGCTATTTTTGGCGAGCAGATTTGGTGTAGACTGCAGACGACTTAGAATCGGAATCAGCTTTATTGTTCCATCACAGTTTCACAAGTGAAAAAGTGGGTGAAATAAAAAATTTGTTCATAGTTTACATCGTAATTTTTCCCAAGAAAAAGAATAAGGCGGGGGGAGGGGGAGGGGAAGTTTGAGCACTTTACCACAAATTGTACAAGTAAATGGTTTCCCCTGTATGTGTCCTCATGTGCTTCAGATATTGACAAGCCATCCATCCATCCATCTTCAATCGCTTATCCGTAGTCGGGCCGCGGGGGCAACAGTCAGTGTGGACTGTGGAGCACTGGTTCTCAATGTGGTGAGGGGCCCCCATCATTGATTGTTATGAACCAAAATAGACCTTGCATTAGACCAGATTTTGCATTTGAAACAAGAAATCCTTGAAATTACAATAGTTGAGAATCACTGTTGTACTGTAGACACTAGACAATGTAGACTAGAGGATAGAAGCAAGGGAATTACGACAGGCTACAGTATGTGGGGGATAAGAGCGCAACCAACCATAAACCCATGAATGCTTGCTGCCTGCAGCCAGGCAGCAAGCAGAAAAACAGATGTGTCTTTTAATGAGCATAAGACTAGAGGAGGAAATGGGTTAATAGGTGGATATAAAGTGTCACAGTGTAACCCAGTGTCACTGTGGAACTCAATCTTGCCCAGGCAATGGTAGAACGGTCCTAGGCTCCAACAGCCCCTCCCTTGGGGAAAGACGGCCTTAAGCTTGATAATTGCACGTCTCTGTCGTCATCAAGTGTAGTCACAACGTGTTGCGATGCAACGCGTCGTGAGCCTCCGGCGCAGAGGCCAGGTGTAAGCAATCAATGCTGAGGTGTCAAGCTGCGATTAATGTGACACCTCGGCTATGGCTGCGCCCAGGGCAGTCCTCCATGGATTCATCTACTGTACTGAGGTGTGGCTGTATTGGTGTGTATGTGAGGAACTGGACTCCTGTGATGCAGTTCCAGAAGGTGCCATTCTGTGACTAAAGTCTTAATTTATATTCTCCTCTACTACTACTACATAAACAGGGTTGTTCACTGAAAATAAGTGATCTTCAAGGTTGAAAATTCGTGAACGTATAAATGAGGCTTTACAAGGAGCCCTGCCAGCTATGGAAGACATAGTGGGATCATATACTGTTTTAGGAGATAGTAAACAAAGCATAGCCTACTACAGTATATCTCCACAATTTCAACATTGTCACAGTATTAAATTATTCTGAACATGGCCTGTGACATTTAAGGCAATCTGTTAGGCTAATAGTTTAGTGGCTTTACTATAAAATGCCCAGTTTGCAAAATATAGCCTGTGTGCAGTCTTTTACATTACCATAATGAAGATTAATTAGTGTTAAGTTGTGGGGTGGGGGAGTGAGGGGGGGGGGGTGTTCTTCTTTTCCCCTGATCATCCACTTTGAAAAGCATTAACTGTGCTTTTCTAAAGTGCTTTCTTTTCTCTCTATAAATATTAATGTGGCGTTGAGGTGGGATCACAGAGTAGAACAGGAGATATGGCTGATTTCCCACCATCCCAGCATGAGGGAGGGGTGGGAGTTAAATGCAAGGTCAAATAGAGGTCACAACAGGGAAGGGACAGTCTTACCGTCTTACCCCCCTCCCCACCCACTCCTGGAAACAAGCAGATGCCTAGAGGCCAGATACATTTACATACTGTACATTTACTACACACTTAACAGACATATACAGTGCTAAATGTATCTAATTTAACAGTATGTCTAAGGAACACAGTGCACGTTCTGCTGTATGGCTTATTTCAATGTATGTTGTTTTGCAATAGGATATTGGCAATTTGTACTTGTCTGAGTTAGAGTTTCCTAAATATAGAAGTATTGGAGGTGAAATGCTTGCAACGTCTTAATGCCATATGTACAAGGTGAGTAGGTGCATAGCTTTGGATCATTCTGAGAACATGAGTGTTGACATGCCATGATGCGTTCCCTACTGTACCAGATACAGCTGGTGCATGAAAGAGTCTGATATTTATTGCAAACACCTAAATGCATTTGAAGTGGATACAGTCAACTACTCAAGCCCTGTTTTATACAACCTCATGTAGATCAGTTCAGTTTTGGTAATTTTTGGTCCATTTTCACCTATAATGATATGCCCAAAATAGGGATGCCTAGGCTAAGATGACCATTTGACAGAGGGCTGGTTGGCACCCCACCCGCATGTCTCTGTATCATTCACTCCACCTGCATGTCTCTGTATCATTCACCCCACACGCCTGTCTCTGTATCATTCCCATTTCTGTTAAGCCCTAACACCACACCAGAGGGTCGCCATGCAACTCCTTGCAGCATGCAACTACTTGCAAGTTACAACTACTTGCAACCATTTGTTTTGTTGCAAGGAGTTGCGAGTAGTTACAAGGAGTTGCTTTGGTGTGGTTTGTTTTGTTGCAAGGAGTTGCGAGTAGTTGCAAGGAGTTGCAGCTGGTGTGGTTTGGGCCTTAGACCAAGCAGGCCTCAACTTGATGAAATGCAGGAGGAGGATGGCACAGGTTGTATATGTAATGATGGGAGTGAGTTCAGACATGATTACTGTTGTCTGTCTAGTCATCAGTGCTACGGTAAATCATTATTTCTCACTTGGATTTTCCCCCCGCTTAACTTCCAGCAGATCCATTTGTCTAATGATTTACCCATGTCGTGTGGGTAAATATATTTTTAGCTTTTTTCATATAGCCAGTTTCAAACATGTGTTCATGTCATGTTTACTGCTGATAGCCAAGTGTCTTAACGTACTAGACTAGACAGAACAGCCTTGGAGAGAGAAAGGGAGAGCAGAAAGAGAGGGAGGGAGGGAGAGAGAGCGGAGGGTTGCAACCACCCGTGGGGGCAGGGAGGCAAACGGGATTGTTCTTAACGCCACTGGGACTGAAGAATGCACCCCCTGCTGTAATGACCTTTGGCCTTGGCAGAATGTAGGCCTCGGGGGCGACCCATGCCGTGGGGAGACAATACAGCAGATACCTATTGAGCCCTGGCTTCTTACTCCTTTACAATCGCCTGCTTTTACACTGCATTCTCCACTAAATAAAAACGTGCACATTGGAGTCCGGCTATACAGAGTCCAAGTTTGGATTTAGAGCCTGCATTCAGAGAGTAGCTTTTGTGCCTCCACAGAAGGCTGAAGGCGACCCCCCCCCCCCCCCCCCCCCAGCCCCTTCTGGGTCTCTTGGACCATTTCTTGCCCTTCATTCTTGCTTCTCTCTCTTTCTACCCAGCCATTCCCCTAAGCCCTCTGACATTCTGGCACCTGTTTTCCACACAAAAACGTTAATTTATCACTGAATTATTAACTAAGAGCCCACAATGTGGCTGGCACTCAGTGACATGTCCTGACTTTGGGGGGGGGGGGGGAGGGGGGTTGCCTTGGCAACGGGGCCTCCATTGAAAAAGCAATTTAACCAGTCTGCATGGAGGAGCCACCGCCCAAATGGATTGGCCGATGAATATTTTACTATATGAACGATGGCTTCGACATGATATATTTGAGAGACGGGGGAACTGATGTGAAACCAGTTTTTAGTTAATATTAGACACCATGAAAGAGGTTGCATAGTGTCGGACGGTTTCGGTAATGAGCTCAGTAGAGTGGAATGGGAGGCCTGCTGTGTTTACATCCAGATTTGAGGCATTTAGCGGACACAAAGAAGAGGCTTACAATATAAGTGGTAGTGGTAGAATAAGAAGTAGGGGAAAGAGTAACACAGAGTAACATTCCACTACAATCACTGGTAAACCAGTAATAAAAAACAAAAAAAAACAAATGGACAATAAAATAAAATAAAGAACAGTGGAAACTATGAGCATAGCCAAGTGATGACAGAAATCTTAGGTCTGAAGATGAGGAGTGACTCTGCAGTTCTCGGTGTGAGTGTGTGGTGGAGAGAGCATTATTCTGCTACAGGAACGCAGAAAGTTCAAGTGACTTGACCAGTTTTCCAGCAGAGATGGAAGAGCTGAGAGTCCAGGGTTTCATCTAAAAGATGCGGTTTGTGTGTGAGCTGGAGGGAACAGGGGCGGGAGGTAACAACACGTGAGACGCTGCCAACAGTTGTAGTTGGAGGCTATAGCAGGGGAACGAGTCTGCTTTCTTCTCAGCGGCCAAGAACGTCCATCCATCCAAAAACGACGGAATATGGTTTTATTTCAGTTTCTGATGTGAGAATTATTTTTATCAAAGTAAATTGAGCAATTTAGACTCTTACAGACTTTTATCAACCAAGTACGCAAATATAAACAAAAACACAAAAACCTTTCATTCATACAAACATGGAAACACGTCACCATGCATGTCCGCCTGCCTCAACTACTCACAAAGACGCTTTCATGCCAGGGACCCGTACACATTGAAATGCATACTTATATTATACCGATTTTCTCAAAATCAAAGCATGTGCACTATAAAGGCTTGGCACATAGTACATTATTTATTTTGATTATTGGTGCAGATCATTGTCAGTGTTCATAGTTCATAGCTCTATGAGCTTGTAGGTCTGATATTTTTTTTAATCGAAGAACCACTGACATAGAAACACCTCACCTCATGTGGACGGTGATAAATGGCTTCAGCCTAAATGTATTGGTCCAGTTTCAATGTGACCATTGTATGCAACAAAGGACTAGGTCTCCTTTGCGTTTTTAAGCATTTAATTATGTTTTTGCCCCTCTTCTAGGCCTATAATATATGCCTCAGTTTGAACTATAAAATCTGATCAAATCAAACCTCAACATGACTTTAGCTTCCTGTTTCTCCAGCTCAAGGCTCACTGACTTGATGGGCAGGCACACAGCAAAGACTTCAGTCTTAGTCTTACAGTGGCAGTAAATCCCTTTACTGCATGAATGGGAAGACTATGAGGAGGCACTGGGAATTCCCCCAGTGGACATAATTAAGTTGTCTATTGAGCTTAATACAATTTAGCCTCAACATAGGATAGCCTATGATTATCCTACATATTCTATTGAAAGGTTACTGAAAGGTTACCTCCTCTGATACAACAGGGAGGTACCTGGCCTCTTTTGTATTGGACTGTCGTGGCAGTCCAAAGGTGTAGGGTAGATTCTAAGGTCCAGCCCAGTGAAAGCTGATCTGTGTGAGGATACGGCTGGAACAATTATAGGTGAATTACCGTGAATGGAGCATGTTGACTCCACTCTAGTTCTCTCAACAGAATTAAGTGTGTGTGTGTACTGCTGAAGTGGGATGATTCGGCTGAAATGCTAGTGCACTGCACGTTCAAACCAAAGGTTTGTAAAGCACTGTCCTTGCTAATAAAGTGAGACAAGGAATGGTCACCACATATGGATTAAAGGGCCACTTCACCCCTTTTACAACCAGATCTTATTTGAATGTTAGGAGAAAGGAACACTTTCCTGGGGGTTTTATGTAGGTAATATGTGTTTTTAGATATTTCAGTGTCTGTGATGTCATGGACACTGCTGGATTACTACAATTACCATAATGCTTTGCTGCACTCACCCCACCTTGTGGATAGGGGGAGGGCTGTCTGAGACATGTAGTCCAGGAAGGAAGTGAGACCAGTGTCTCCATGGACCAGACATCACAAACACTTTGAAATACTAAAATATCTAAAAACACACATTACCCACATAAAAACCACAGGAAAGGGTTTCTTGTCTCCTGAACACCATTCAATTAACATCTGGTTGCAAAAGGGGTGAAGTGGCCCTTTAACTCCGGATAGGTTAATTGTTTCCATTCTTGCTGTTCAGTAACACCACAGAATGAATTTGGCAATCTAATAAGCAATTATTACAAATTTAAATATTTGTGCAGTCATGATTACATCTAAACATCTACCGGTAACTACCTCAACCAAATCAGCATTTTTGAGATCCTGCTTTGATCAGTGCAGTGAGGGCCTTTTCAGTACTACAGTCTCCAGTGTGAGATGCATGCAGATAGCGTGATTCATTGGAGCAAAGCCTATTGGGCTAGATATAACACACACACACACACACACACACACACACTCTCATCTCGTGGCCCCACAGTGGGCTGCTTCCCTCTCGCCTCGCCTTGCCTCGATCTGGAAAAGGGAACCATGCGTGATCCAACCATGCGTGATCCAATCAGTATGTTGAGCGCTAAGCATGGTGCAAGGCTGGCGGCTGGCTGCGTGCCTGGGAGAGTAAATGGATTGTTAGTATGGATTTTCATATTTCCCTGGTGTCTGAACAGTTGGTGGGCTCTCTGTGGGTGTTATTAGCACAGTTAATCCACTGTATAACTAGTGTATAGCTTAGCATCCTGCCTGTTGGTGGTGATAATGAATAGAGAGGGGCTCTTGTGCATTGCAGCAAAGAGTTAATATATACACACTTCCTATTCTGTTAGGTCATACATTCCTTTTGACTTCAACAAACATCTGTCCTTGATGGGTAGAACATAGTGCAGCACAAACCAATTCTTTGTTCAACTCGACTCATAAGATTGACCAGACCACAAAAATGTGACTAGGACCATGTGAACAACGTTAAATGTGCATCTCAGATGTGACGGGTTGATTTATGTGCTGTTCAGCAAGCATATCTTGACCTGTCATGTCATAATCTATATTGTCTATATATATAATGCTAGAATACACAGTCTGTGGGTTTCCACAGACTGTGTTTTGCTGAAACAGTCATAGTGGTATGAGATACTCATGTATTCACAATGATGACAATAGAGGAGGGAAGGATACTGTATACTGCTGTGTAAGATTACTAAAGTTCTCTAGAAAGGAACAAATTAATCGGTTGTCTCCAATGTTTTGTTAAGTTCCTTGTGTGAGAAACATTAACCAATTTCAACCTGGCATCCCTGCCAAAATATCCTGCCATGCATGCATGCAGACAGGGTAAAAAGCTCTCTCTTCATGCATGAAAAGGTCTTCGGTTTTGTAACTGAATTAGCTCAGACAGCTAGCCAGCTGCAGGAATGTTATTGAAAACCCACCAGGTAAGTGCACAGTGACTTTAGTGTGAATGTATTGCATGGCCACCTATTCAGAATTAGAATCCTCAGCAATGGAGACTAAATTAGTTTGAAGTCTGCGAGTAAATAAATGTGGGTGAAGTAACTCTTCACCCAGTAAACATCAGGCCAGTCATCTGCCATGAAATCAGAAAAGTTGTGATAGCTGTGGCACGCGCTCCAGGCAAATCTACACCAAGACTGATGGTACTGCTTGCCAGCCCAACTCAGGCAGACATAATTCAGGCCAGGGACACATTAGACTTGAGTTAGTGAAAGGAGATGGATTTGTTTCTGCCTCAGCATTTGCCACACCACTGATTACTCTTTCAGCAGCCTTCTTCATTACACCACTCAGAACCCAATAGTGCGCCGTAAAATACACAGTACAAATGTAACCGTTAACCACACAATTTGGAGCCCCCATTTTGTGCATGTGATGTCATTATTTAAAGTTGTTTTAAATCATTGATGATCTACAAGCTCGCATTGCATCTGATCGGCCATTCTTGCTAATTTTTTTTATTTGTCTGCAATATCGTCGTACAACAAAGTAGTTTCTTTTTTGATTAAGTCTTTTTGTATTGCCATCCCAGTTGCAATCTCTGCCGTGTGTTCCTGGTCTTCGCATCAGGTTTTGGATCAAGTCATTGAAAGATGCCAGGACACAATAAATGTCCTTTTCACATGGTGCATTACCTCTGACAAGACAATGGACGTGTTTCGGCAGCAAAATATACTAAAAATATTGTATCTTTGTATGCTTGTAGCTGAAGTTGAAACCAGCTTAACGTTTTTGTAGCTTTGTAGCTTTTGTAGCAGCTAGAAACGTTGAATGTATCTTTGTATCTTCATCTCACTGGCTTCCATTGAAAATTTATTGTAGACTGTATCGTTTGACCGTGTGAATGCAGCATAAGTCAACAATCTCACTCACCTTCCCAGTACCTTTAGTCAAGCCTTCATGTTGGATGACAGACAGCCAAGTGAAATGGCTACACTACTGAGATGCACTGTAGTGCAAGTTAATGCAGACAGTCACAGCTAATGCCCCTAACCCCATCAATTTGCAAGCAGTGATTGACTTTCCAGAGGCCTTGGAGAGCATGGAGCGTATGGTAAAACTGTTGACCGTGGCAGGGGCTGAAGCTTGCGTTTGAGGGACTTCCAGACCAACATAGTCGAGAGGCTCCGGTTTGTCTTCTCCATGGGACAGACAGTCTGACCTCTGCAGCCAGAGAGGGCCTGTGGTTGACCCTGTTGATGTCCCACAAGTCATCATTAGCTACGCTGTATAGAGGGAACAGTTATCTCACTATGTGAAACATATGTGTAACTTTCTAGTACCCCTTGGATTCAGTCGGTGCATCAGAATCTTAAAGCCATGGCTCCTGAAGTGAAGTCATTGTTTTCATTAAAAGAGCAGCAAAACGTTCTCTTCAGCCCGGAGCTGAAAGGTAACTGAACCCACTCTAGGCTTGGTCCATCGAGCCCCCATGGGTAGCAGATCTCACTTCATTTGTCTCACAACGTCTTGGAAGAACTACTGCTCTGTTCTCACAGCCTAAATCATAATGCTACATATACCATAGTGCACTGATATACATTCCTAATTCCTGCACCAGATGGGCCGAAGAAGTGAATAATAAGTGCCCGATGTCCATCATCGACTACTGTTGAATTGCCCTTAAGAAAGAAGTAGAGCAACAATTGCAAGACAATAATGTACTAGTTGTTGCTAGTAATGTAATGCAGCAACCTTGCATAATGCTTCCAATCATCATGTTCTTCAGGAAATACTTTTTTTCCATTGGAGGGTTCTTCCCTATGATATGGAAAGTGAGTTTCAGATATGAAATGCTTCATCTGCCCTTTGATGCTGATCACTACACTGAGCATGCTCTCTATTTATAGTGTCACTCCGTGTACACTTCTGCGGTTGTAAAGAAGAGTGTTCTACATTTTATGAGGCGGTATTCATACCGTTACGTTGTACAGAAGATGCTATAATTAGATTTATGACTGTTGGTCTCTCATAAATGCCTGTCAAAGCATATCACACATTCCAACATGCCGCAATAATTCATTCTGCTATTCACATGGGAAGGATAAAGCAAAAATGCTGCCTGTGGTATAGGCTGGCAGCAGAAGCGGTATACTGCAGGAGAATTTGTCAAGTGTGGATGTTGGATGTTCAGGTTGCATTTTTTCCCCATTTGCTCTTATTCATGACACAGCAGGGGGCAAAGTACCCCCCTTGAATGTTGCACCAAGACCAACCTCTTTAAAGTTACATCAGCCCTGCAGCGCTGCGCTGGGTGCCCTCATTGCAGGGCCTCAATACTCTGCTGTTTTATTCAGCCTGTGCAATTCCTTGTCCCTCTTGCACTTCAGAGAGAATCACAGTTAACCCTTCAAATAAATCCCGTGCAGTGCGTGCACTCTTCAGGGTCGTGCGTTCTCTTTATCGTTAACAAATGTGATATTGCTGAAGCATTGATGGTTCTTTATACTAATATAATTGATTGATTGAATACTTTATTGATGATTCATGATTACATAATAGGAGGTGGGGGGGCTTAGGATAAGACACGTGGAAGATGTCACGCACAAGGAGTACGCTGTTTATAACTCTGTAGGGAATGGTTGGCCGTGGAACACATTCATTGAAGTCCAATTAAAGTGTAAAGCGGACCTAAAATCATGGCTCCACCGAAATTCTAATGTTGGTAGCGTTCCACTTTGTTGTGGCTACATACTAGAATGCATTCTTAGCCAGTTAGACCCAGTTAGACCTGAGGCCGATTCTAAAAACGCGGTATAAAAGTTTTCAGAAAAACGTTTTTTATATCCCACGATTTTGCAACCCATTTTTTCACCCAGTGTCAATTATCTAATGTAATCCTAGCATAGGCGATTGTGGGGGGGTGTGAGAGGGGCAGCCACACGGGGCTCCGCATTTCTTTTGCGTGCGCATGGGACCGGACCATGGTCTTATTTAATGATTATTTGTGGACCTTCAGCATTTCTAATTGAGTATGCCTGGAATGGACCATCCCACTAACTCCCTCTGTCTTGCTCTCCTGCAGATGAAGTTATGGAACAAGTACAAAGTGACCAGTATCCCATCTCTGGTGTTTGTGGACGTGGCCACGGGGAAGGTGGTGTGTCGGAATGGTTTACTGGTCGTCAGAGATGACCCTAAAGGTGAGCTCAGCAGCAACTGCAGCCACACACACACACACACACACACACACACAGTTTAATGTTCATACCTTAACCCTTAACCTAACCTTAACCCAGCTGTAATTCCAACCAAACAATAAAAAATCTGAGTGAACTGAGTGGTGCAACTCTCCTCTACCCCTGCCTCTCTGTCTCTCTCTCTCTCTCTCTGTTTCTGGCACAACAGCGCCACTTTTGCCCCCTACTGGTACTCTAAACATAGGTTAGGACATTGCTGTTCCTTGGAGTTGTTGCACCACTCAAAAATAGCCTTACGGATCCCCTATTGAAGCCAGTGAATGCTCCCAGTCCCAAGTTGTCACTTATCTTGGATTTTGAGTCAATTGTATGTACACTAGAAGTTCGGTCCATTTCGCGACCTTCACCTCTAGCACCACAGGTCGCAGATGGGAAGAAGGAAATGGCGGGAGTGTGATACCTTTTTTTTTTTACTTAGAAAAGCAAATGTGGCAACCCGCAATGTCTTCATATACCCAGTTGCTTGGAACCCCTGCCTGCCTACCTTCTTTTTTTTTACTGACGTATGAGGGGCTGAGTGCAGTGGGTAGAAGGGGCGGCTGTGGCTCAGGAGGTAGAGCAGGTCGTCCAATGATCCCTGGGTCGGCGGTTCGAATCCCGGCTCCTCCTGGCCATATGTCGAAGTGTCCTTGGGCAAGACACTAAACCCTACATTGCCTCCAATGAGTTGGTCGGTGTGAGCTTGCCACCATTGGTGTGTGAATGTGGGAAGTGAGGACGCTGGCGTCGACTGTTCGCCGCTTCACCTCCCAATGTATGAATGAATTAACCATTGTAAAGCGCTTTGAGCACTTGGAAAAGCGCTATAAAAATGCAATTCATTATTAGAAGGGCAGGTTAGGCATGACGTAGCTAATGACTTTGGGTTCTGAACTGTATGTGAGCTCAAACTTTCCATTTGTATATTAGAGGATACGTTTTCTTACTGTGTATATTACACATGCTGTTTTTCTGTCATTGTACACTTGTACACTTGTACACATGTACTGTGCACACGCAGATTAGACACACCAGCGGACCGACCTGCGGAAACAACGGTCGGACATGCGGTCGAACATATGCTGCTCCCGTGCTTGTGGTTAGGGATAGGTTAGGGTTTGAGGTAGGTTGTCGGTCTAATGACAGTCGGACCAGTAGTATGTCTAAACTAAAGCCTGTACCTGTACAGTCTCTCTCTTACTGCCTTGTTCTCTGAAATGGAACGACAGAGAAAGGGACTTCTCTTTCTTCCTCTCTTTCTGTATCTCTTTTCAGTCACTCTCTCCCTCATGCCTCTCTCTTTTTCTCTCGTTCTCCATCTGTTTCTGTCTCTCTGTTTTGCACGCACGTCGCACGCACGCACGCACGCACGCACGCACGCACGCACGCACACACACACACACACACACACACACACACACACACACACAGCCATTCCCATGTGGTTCACTGGTGGTCTAAATATCTCTGTGGAGGTATTGCAGTGCTGCATCATTTAACAGAGAATGTACGTACTGTATGTCTGTGTGAATGCTACTGTACTGCTGTTATTGCATGCATATTATACACTGTCCATGTCTGACTCCCACAGCTATACAAACCTATAATTTGTTGCGCTTTAAAGTGGAGACAGCCAGTTAGCGAGAGCGTACTTGCATTCCATTCTTGTAGAGAGAATGTCATCTGTGGCTAACGTATCCCAATATCTTTTTTACATCCTGCTCTTAAGACCTTGTTTTGCCAACATAAGAAAGCCTCATTAGTCATGTGAAGAGGGAGAGACGAGCATATCCCTGCTAGCAGTGAGCAGTGAGTGGGAATGGATTTCACATGAGAGCTGTCTGTGACTGATGTCCCAGTCTGAGTCTAACATTATTATCCCAATGATTCATTAAATGTAGCCTTGATGTGGGTGCATTAATCTCCTCCATAAATGGCAAAGGGTGCAAAGTGACTGATTGTGTTGCAAAAGAACAGAGCGCTGTACTGTAGGAGTTGTTTCTAAAATCTGTTCCCGTCAAATTAATATGATTTTTGGTCGTGGATCCCCATTACATCTGAAAGTATTTTGTGCCAAGGTCCTCCGTACAAGATTTGTGTTTAGATCTACGCCTTAAAAACAGGCACCCTGTTCAGTTTTTCTCGCTTTTACTGTAACATAGGGGTTCTCAAGCTGGGGGTCGTGCCCCCTCAGGGGGTGACCAAATTATTTGGGGGGGTCCCCAGTTTTTGTTTTTAAGTTTATTTTTATTATTATTTTTTTTTTTTAAATTAAGAGTTTACAAGTTACATAGTACACATGCATAAACTTTCCTTTATCATTATATCTGGTTTCAGTATTTATTTATGATGTATTTTCTCGATTATTAAGGTTATTGTAGCGGTCAATTTGTATTGGGGGTGTGGAGGGGGCGGGGCAGGGGTCGCGAGACATGGCCAAAACATTTCCGCGGGTCCCCATCCAAAAACGTTGAGAACCCCTGCTGTAACACACACACACACACAGTATTCACGGAGAAACAACAACACGGACGTGTAGCGTTAGACGTGAGTGCGCCGCAGGCTCGTCAGCCTCTTGTTAGAATACAAGAGCTACCCCCCCCCCCCCCCCCAAAAAGCAACCCACAATTTCCAATATTTACAAGAATTACAACTATTTTATAGAAAAACAACCCCAAAATAGCTTATGGCAACATTGGCATGGCAACATTGACAGCCATGATTGATTGAAGTATTTATTAACAGATTGAAGAATTACAGTACATTTCAAGCACAACTCAATACAAAACTGTTAACTGGTCCGTAGGTGCCCTTTGAGAGCGGTTTTGAAGGAGTCAAGGGATTTGCATGTCTTTGGTAGTAGGGCGTTCCACATTTTGGTGGCATAGGAGCGAAATTAATTTAGTCCCTTGTTTGGGCCAAATCTGGGTTGCACATTTTTTGTTGAACTCCCTCTGGTGTTGTGGGTGTGGACTTCGTTGACATTAAGGAAGTATTTAGACAGGTACATGGGTATCTTGGTGGTGTATCAAATCTTGTGGACTAGACCCATTGCAAGATGCTGTACTCGTCAACCCTAAGCCATTGGAAGTTGCTCACTGGCGTTTGAAGTACCCGGAAGAACGCTCTACTAACTCGCCTGAACGCACCTGAATCGATCCATGAATGAGCGCTCTGTGTTAAACCCATGGTTACACCCCAGCTGCGCACTCTTTTGCTCGTGCTACATGCATAAGCATGCAATTCCAGCTTTGGCCAGTAGGGTGGCGCGGCCGGTCTGGGGGCTTGTGCTGGATGATGTTCCAGAACATTCTCTCTTGTAGTGTGATACTGATAGTGCACTTTTTACAACCACGTGTCATTCCTGCCTAATGAAGCACTACAAAAAGGGAATTCACATAAAAAGGTCTTTATGAGCCAGTCATATTTTATTCATGACTACTAGGGAAGATGCTGGTGAAAGAAAGTGAGGGGAATGTATTTACAGTTAGGAAACATTGCTCACGTTCACCATTAAACCCACATTTTACATCTGCTGTGCACCAGAGTGCGGGTGCATTTACAAAAGCAGATGACACCAGCTATAGAAGAGCCTCTGAATGTAACAGCATGCATATGTACAAACATGATTTTATTCAAAGTCCAGTAGCCGTGACAGAGACGATCTCCAGTTCTGAATAAACATTTTGTTAATCAGAAAAAGCTTAACTCAAGGGTCCACTAATCTAACACATGGTTGTTTTCTGTGCTTTCTTCTCCTCACCGCCATCCTCCCATTTCCGACGTCATCCTTACTCCTTTTGGGCACCCTTGACAGGCCTGGAGTTCCCCTGGGGGCCAAAGCCATTTGCGGAGGTGGTGGCCGGCCCTCTGCTCAGGAACAACAGGCAGACAACAGACAGCAGCTCCCTGGAGGGTCACTATGTGGGCGTGTACTTCTCAGCACACTGGGTGAGTATGAGAAGTAGTGGAAGAGGGCAGGATGGGGGGGGTAGGCAAAAATGACCCTCCCTTTAGCTTTGTAGACCTCCGCATATCCTGTGATGTAAGCTCTATCAAAACAAACCAAGGCCTCTGTGAGAGAGTGAGGGCAGTGCAGCAGGGCACAGCAGGAAAGGGCAAAATGGTCGGTGGAACTGATAAAAAAGGATGTGGGGGCCCAGAGGGACAGTGGAAGGAGGAGAGCCTCCATTGTGTTTCATGTGTACATTAACGGCGGTTAGTCATGCCGGTCTCAACCTTGAAAGCTGACATCAGTCACCACTCCCTGGCAGCATCAGGCTGTATTGTATTGTCTCTGCCTGTGCTGTGCCTGTGCCTGCTAATACAGTGCAAAGTCTGCAAACTTGAAGTTGTGGCTCAGTGATGCATGGGAGGCTCAGGATATGACAGTTTTTTGGTTTAGACTAGTCATTAGTTCTACAACTACAAAAAATGTCAAACTCTCACCCTAAATCTAACCTCCCACGGGGTCAGCACACCTAAACCTAACCTTAACCCATGTCTAAGCAATGACTAGTCTAAACTAGTCATAAACTAAGTATGCACCCCAGGATATTGCTGGTGAGCTGTTCCTGATGAGATACAGCACAAGCTGCTGTTGCTGCTGCTGAAGCCTGCCACTCCATACAGCTGCCAGAGCACACTGCCAACCCTTCATGAGCATGGCACATGGCGACAGCTCAGCCTCCAAATCTGTGGACAGATACGTAAAGAAAGAAAAGAAGACAGCATACATTGTATTTGCAGTATTTTGACACCACTTTCTGCCAAGCTTTACCAGCCTAAATCTATCTATCCACTGTCGAGAAAATGTTACAAGCATGAAATACCAGCACCGGGCTTTGACACCACTTAAGGACGTGTTTTAGGGACCTAAAAAGAAAGGTCAGGATACCAAGAAGGCCCTTGACAAATGTTACATTTAAAAGTAACTCATTACAAGTCGAGGTTAAAAAATAAGTTATGAAATACATTATGAACATTATCGATTAGCCCCCCAAAAATGCCTGGCTTCCACTGTTGTAGTTACCATAATTTCTCTACTGCAAACAATACAGCACAACAAGTTGGCCATTAAAGCAAAACATGAATCAATTTTAATTTAACTTCTTAAAGGGACACTTCACCCCTTTTGCAACCAGATCTTATTTTAATGATGTTTGGGAGAGAAGAAACACTTTCCAGTGGTTTTTATGTGGGTAATATGTGTTTTTAGATATTTTTGTATTTCAAAGTGCCCATGATGTCATGGACACTGGGCTCACTTCCTTCCTGGACAACAATTCCCATAATGCTTTGGTGCACTGCTCCTCCTTGTGGATATAGTGGGAGGGCTGTCTTACTGAGATGACATGTAGTCCAAGGAAGCTTTGAGAAGGAAGAGAAGTGGTCACGTGACTGGGCCATGACACTTTCATGGACACTTCCATGGGAGCCAAACTCACACCGGAAGTGCAATGAATACATGGCAGTGAATGGAGCAGGCTGGACCAGCTCATAACAAATATTATTTATGAACAATTGAGACCTTTGTCATATAATCGGTTCAGGAATATAAAAGAAGACATATCACAGGTTGTTTTCTATCAATTACTTTTCGATGTGCACTGTACTACCTGCGAGTGGGGAGTGTTGGCTGAGACCAAAAATGGTTTTGATTTTAAATTGATCTTCCTGATCTTTCTTTCCGGTACCACTCATTTTCTCAGTATCGAGGCATTTAATTGGCTTGTGCATTTTATCTATGTGGTCCCTGGTCCGTAGGTCAGCAGCCTACTGTACTGTTTCCGTAGTGTGAGGTAGCTTGATGTACAGTACAAACGTAGTCACATACACCCCCTGGACATGACACTATAGTAGGCTATGTCGCAGGTCCTGTCCAACCCTTGATGCTGAGAGCCAGACAGAGACACGTCCAATCCAATCTCAAGGCAGACCCTCTGCCAGTGTATAGTTGTATAATTGTAACCCTCCAGTTCTTTAGTAAACAGAAATTACTTTTTTCAGGTGGATCACAATTTAATCCAATCAGGAGAGAGAACCCATGTAATAAGCTCCAATTTGATAGTGTTCCAGTTCCAATTTTGTCTGCAAATGTTTTTGTTTCATCAATTTCACTTTCATATCCTGTATGACTTGTCTCTCCTAATTGGAGAAAATGTATTTTCTGTTTACTAGCTTGAGAAATGGGGTATTACTGAACATAGCAATGCTTAAAATCAACATTTAAAAAAACAATTACGATTTGCTAAACTTACACTTACATGTTACTCCAAACAAGAATCACTATTTTGTGACATTGTGTAATCAGCATCATTGTGCTTTTCTTTTTTTGCTAGACTTGCCAGGTTGTTTTCCTCTTTCCACCTCTGCCCTGGCAGAGTGATGTCATGTTAATACCAGCAGCTGAAGCATTACTCCCCCAGCTGGGCTGGACTCTCACAGACAGCACACATTCACGCACACTGAACAACAATAAATAGCTCTGAGCTATGGGGAGAGGGATAAGAGGGAGTAGTATCTAAATGCAGCTGGATATACAAAAGGAGTCTTCCCAGTTTCTATCGAGATGAGAGAGCCAGGAAATGCCCAGGGCAGTGGAGGTCTCAGCAGCCACCGCAGCTATCAGTCATCCTCTCTGTGTTCACATTGACAGACTGCGCCTACCTGGGAGGGACACATTACCTCCCAAATGTAGTGTACGTAGTGTACATTGTACTCTCTGAGTTACAAAAAGATAGATGTTAACAGAGAATTTTGCTGTGTAGTATCATAATTTGTTCTCCACCCCCCCCCCCCCCCCCTGTGTCATTCATACACCTACATCATACGCACACAGAGATATACAGTACTTAACTAATTCGCCTATCACTGCAGTAGGTCAAACTAAAATGCCCGAAGAGATAATTCATTGCTCCAACATTCAGTGAGAATGCCCAATGCCATGCAATAATGATATAATGGCACACATGTTGATGGAGCGCTTCTCTCCATCTCGGCTATAGTGCCCTCCATGCCGCAGTTTGACCCGGGTGTTGGTGGAATCGTATCGAACTGTAAAGGAGTCCGGACAGAAGTTTGAGATTGTGTTTGTCAGCGCTGACAGGTAAGAGTCCTTGTGGCAGCGTGGAGGCTCTCTTCTTCCACGTCGCTCTACTCTTACTCCCGTAGCGTGCATGTCTGTCATTGACACGCACGCACGAACATCTTCCATTCACCCGCCTCTTGTTTTGTGCTGTCCCAACATCTACAGGTCAGAGGAGTCATTTAAGCAGTACTTCAGTGAAATGCCTTGGTTGGCAGTACCGTATTCAGATGAAGCTCGACGGTCACGGCTCAACAGACTGTATGGAATACAAGGTACGTTACAGATCTCCCCCTTCTCGGTGCGTGTGTGTGTGAGCACGAGCTTCAGATGCTGAGAGAGAGAATTAGAGGATGAAAGACTAGATGATTGTCTGTCTCTCTTAATAATGTCACGTACAGAAAAGGAACAATGGCAGGCAGTTACTGCACTGGACAGGGAACAGTGAACAGATAGCACTGCAGCCAGCGGAATGTGAACTGGTAATCAAGTTTACGGTTCTGCTCTCCGCAAAAGGGCTGTTTTGCTCCCTCTGTGCCTGTCTGTTTCTCTCTCTCTCTCTCTCTCTCTCTCTGTTTGTCTCTCACTCTCTCTCCCCCTATCCCCTATCTTTCTCTCTGATTCCCTCCATCTGCATAAAGGAGTGTGGATACAGTTAGTGTGCTGGCTCTTTGCCTCTCCTGAATGGAATGTGTGGAATTCACCCAGGACGAGTCAATACCACCCCCCCCCCCCCCCCCCAACCACACGCACACACATTGAAAACCATCCATGCTATTCATGCCAGCTCCCATCTCTTTAGACCATGCGGCATACAAACACAAATAAATGCATAAAACATACATGCACACTAAACAATTGCTCGCACACACATTCTCATTTTCCTCTTCGACAAATGCACACTGCGTGTTGCTGTGTGCAAGTTTGTGATATGGTAGATTGCAATGGGAAACATGGCAGGACTGAAAATGTTCAGCCGTTTAAAAAAAATCCAACTCTTCCAGTAGCAGACACGGTGGAGGTGAGCGCACAGAGAGCTGGTCACTGCCTTAAGGCTTCATGTTGTCTCTCCATGACACAAATAAACTCAGTGTGGGAGGGAACCAACTGTACTCTGACCCAGTAATGGAGGAAAAATAAAGAGAGGATGACACCATGACACCCTCTCTGTTTCTCTCACTTTCTTTCCTTTCTCCATCCATCATCCACGGCTCCCCTGCAATGTCTGGCTTTTGAAATGGCATCATATGTCAGCAAAGTCTATGGACTTTTTAACGTTTGTTTAGAGCTCTTTAAACAAACACGTCCCTCGCTTCACACGAGTGTGACTGTGTCTTTTGACTCTGCGTCCCCAGGCATTCCCACCCTGATTTTGTTGGACACAGAAGGTCACATGATCACGCGACAGGGCCGCGTGGAGGTGCTGAATGACCCGGAGTGCCGGCTGTTTCCTTGGCATCCTCGGCCCGTCCTCGAACTCAGCGAGTCCAACGCTGTGCAGCTACACGAGGGGCCTTGCCTCGTGCTCTTTGTGGGTGAGTAGATGGGCATGCATTGGACCCTGTTCTCCACAGCGCTGCTCTCTGCATGGGGTCCTGCCTTGCTTTCCTCAAGGATGAATGAGTTGTATTAATGTGAAGCAGATTGAATGTCAGAGTGTATGGAATATTGAGCTGGATCCAGGAACCTTGGAAAAATATTACTTCTCTTCATCACTAACAGAAAAGCAATAGCTAGTGCAGTGAAACATATTCCTGTAAAATACTTCCAAATTGATATGTATTAGACCACAGACCCACATTGGGAAAAAAGATTGACACACTGCCAAGGACCCCCATAAGTGAATAATTATATTTGTTGTGTGATTTTCCCCAGAATTCTAGCACAAACCAATTATTTTCAGTAGATTTAAACATTTGTGAAGGTATCAATTAAGGTTTAAGTGGGGACATTGCTGGGGACCTCTGGGGTCCGCAGACCACTTCTTGAGTATCATTGACCAAGTGGATTTGTGAACGCACAAATGTCTACACTCTACACTACATAAACATGTAATCTGTTTTTAATGCCTGTTATTCTGCTAAGGGGCTTACATCAAAGTGGTTGGACAAGGGAGCAGTCACACATGATAAGACAATAAATACATCAAATTCAGATGAAAGCATTTGAGTGCACGGTGATGCCTTCATATGTTCATGCCATCCTAGACATCAGATTGGACGGGACAGTTGGAGACCATCTGGCTCTTTTTATCTCTCCATCAGCTGTCTACACGCCTTTGCTTCACCTCATAACCTTTACTGTGGTCTCCTTTTATTAATCTGCACATCTTGCACTCCTACAGTACATGACCTCTTTTCTTCGTTCTCTTCTTGTAGCCCTCACATAGTTTGACATTTTCTCTGGTTTATGCAGACGCAGAGGAAGAAGGGGAGCTGGAGCCAGCAAAGGAGTTGATTCAGCCAATTGCAGAGAAGCTCATGGCCAAGTATAAAGCTAAAGAGGAGGAGATACCACTTCTGTTCTTTGTGGCTGGAGAGGTAAGATATATGCCTCTCTGGACAGTACAGCACAGTTGTACAGTTGGCTTGCAAGTAGTTTTGCATTCTTGTGTGACATGGAGCATGTTTGAGTGTCCATGAATGGTCAGTGGCATGTTTTTGTGCGACATGCCATCTGCTCCAGTTATATCATATCGTAGGCTATAATGTTCTTTTAAGAGCGGTACTCCAAACCATGACAGTGTTTGAAATTATAAACTTAGCAGGGCCCTTTTTTGTGAGGCACTTGATACTGTACAACCTAATACCCAGAATTCAGCAGGGGGCCTGTCTCATGATAAAATCAGCCAGAGGTTGCCAGTACTAGACTTGCTCTGCGCCCTTGCACCAAATCTCCCATCTTTTCCTTTATCTTCCTCTGTCAACCGTGGGAGGGAACTTAGAGTTTTCATAACTTTTTCTATTTTGTTTTTTTGCTCGTCGACCTTTCCAGAGCCAGTGGAGTTAGCAGCAATAGCAGCCATAATTGACAGATTACCACTTCTCTGCCTGCCTGCCCACTCCCCACCCTCAAGCTTCCCCTCTCCCCATTCTCTTTGCCTGGTGCACTGGGGAGGACAGTGCTGGTTTCTCATGTCACACGCAAAAGCCAAGGCTTAGGTTTCAGGCCATGGGGGTTTACACATGTGCTAACTGTCTGACCCTGCGCATGGCAGTCCCGAAGCTGTTCCACTCTGATGTCAGCCTTGAAATGTCACCGCTGTAGCCAGACCGAGTATAATCCCCTACCAGATGGACAAACAGCAGTTGAGACAAAGCCGTTACACTCGTTGTTTAATACGCATTTTTGAATGTTGATTTCTCCACGGCAAATTACAAGTAAGCATACCACCACACTTGTAAATGCCTCGAAAACACATTGAGCTGAAAGGTCAGCAGTAGTGCTGTGGATCTCTTACCCTTATTACTTTCTACCACATGTGGTAAGGCAGGATTTGTTTTACATAGCCCAGGTGTAATTCCGTGTCATGTGGGTCAACTGTCTTTGAAATCACTTTTTAAGACCGGGCTCGCTGTCAGATATTCTTTCCCGCCACAGGCCTTGGGTTCTCCCCATCAAAGACTGACGTTACAGCCTTCTTGACCGTGGCCTGGTGTTCACATGCACCCTGGCAGAGGCCTGGTGTTCACATGCACCCTGGCAGAGGCCTGGTGTTCACATGCACCCTGGCAGAGGCCTGGTGTTCACATGCACCCTGGCCAGCTGCTGGGTTTAGTGTCCAAGAGACGGCAGTATGTTGGCACCCCGTGCGGGGGAGCCTGGCCAGAGGAGAAGACAGAGGATCTCGTTACTCTGCTTGAAATGTTGCCCGTCAAATTCAGAAAACCCGCGACAGCGTACACGGTTGTAGACTGATTTATCGATACAAAACAACATGGGGTTGTATAAAACCAACATGGTTAGTCATTATATCCTGCGGGTAGAATGTTGACTCCTGCACACAGAGGTTTCTCATATTATACATTCACATAATGAACTGAACTGATTTGTGGCCATGATGCCTGTTACCAAGAAGTCTCGTCCAACAATAATAGAACTAGAATGATCCCTCTGACCCTGAGGGGCAAAGGTTGCATACACACACGCAGCTCTGCGAGTCAGACCGGCTGGCCTTGCCAGCAGTTATTTATGTTCCACACAAGAGAAATTGTACTTTTATTTGTACAAATCAACGTACAATTGAAGGGAAGAATGTGTGTAAGACGGACGTGGATTTGATGGATTTGTTGAATATATAGTTGTATTTCACGGTGATGACAAACTATAAAAGGGAGGCATGAACTCATCATCATGGACATACTGAACAATGCAATTATTACCTCTTAATTCAATAGTTCCTCTTCACTGTAAATCATAATTTATTGTATCCTTCAGTGATTTTAAGGCTTTTCAGTCAAACCGCTTAATTTATACTCATCGCACAACAATTGCGCTTACCTAGAATAAGTCACATTGCAACATTCTCACTCAGTTTATCAGTACTTTATCAATCTGCAAGTGACACTCTTGTACTACTAACTACAGAGTACAGACAAAGAATTAGGCTTAAGTCTCCTAGTGAGACAGACTGATAGGTCCAACCTATCATATCAGTGCTCAGCCAATCACATTGCTGTTGGTTTTATTGTTGGATTTCACAATGGTGAAAACTCCTTTGGATACGCTGGCTGGTCCAATCAAATGGATGCTACTAACTATCCCCCTGGCCAATGGGGGCTTTGTTATAATTATCACTGCAGTCCTTATCAGATGGCTGTATTCTGTGAGTGTGAAATGCCATAGTGCTACGATAGGCAGCCGCCCGTAGAATAACCCTGACATGGCACAGCAGGTCCCACGCGGTAAACAGAGGCCAAGCCTTATCACAGCTGTGACTGCAGGCCACAGCAGCAAGGCCCCTTTGTCTTTTTTTTCCAGGCCAGGCTGGGAGAGGGCGGGGGCCTTTGGAATGAACGTAGCCATTGCACCTCATGAGAAGCAGTTTACACAAGCATAGCAGCCGCACAAAAGAAGATGCATTACTTCCAACAGAGGAGAAGACAGACGCAGAGATTACATCTTCTCATATCTGAGACCCTGGAAAGAGCCTTGGTGATAGATTGTGGAATTTCTCCTTTTTTGTGGTTCCTTTCCCCTGCCCAGATGACGGATTTTTAACTACCATTTTGGCCATGTCATTATAGCTGAAAATGTGCATAAATTATCAAAATCTTTAAAGCAAATTGAAAATAGCATATCTACAAGCTCACAATGCGGTGCAGCTTGTAGATGGGATATTTTCACTATTCATTGTAAAACACAGTACATATAGGCTATAGGGTGGTTAAAGGCTGTATGCTTTTGTCCGGTGAAAATGTATCCATATCCAATATAAAAGTATAATTAAAATTGCAATAATTAAAGTTCATATTGGATATTATATTTGGTTCATTGTACAAACCAGCTAACCAGATGTATGGAGAATCGAGATGACTGGAGGAGACACAAATAGAGGGCTTGTATCGTGGACAACATAGATTGTGTAGATGAATTTGACAGATTCAGAACAGAAGTGGAAATGCCAGAGTATGTTTCCTCTATTAAAATGTTTGTATTTTTATTTATGTTTTACGTACGTTGATGAACAAACTTTGTGTTGCCATACTTTTTAGGGAGCAGTAATGTCGATATTCTGAGAGATCTGAGAGGTGATTGTGTGGTTTCATCTAAATATAGGATAGAAAGAACAGCTGCATATTTAAATATCACTACGCAGGAATCACTTCACAACACGACGTGAGAGGAGATCTTGCTTGAGAGTTGAATAACCCACAAAATTAAAATCAAATGAAATTGATTTATTGCTTCTTCTTTTCTTTAATTATTAACCATGTTTATGAATACATGTTGGTGCATAAATCAGATGGCGGTACAATCTTAACAGTGGAAAACCAAAACCGCTTTAAGGAGACATCCAAACAGTTGGTGCAGTGCCACCCCCTGGCCTGTTTTGGCTAGTTATGGATTTTTAGCTACTCTTTTCCCACATGAAATTAATCTTCAATCTTCTTGAGCCCGAGAGCTTAGCTGAGAGGAAATCAGGTCATCCTGTCATGAGGAAGCAAGAAACCGCCTCCGACGATGGGAGACACGAGGCGTGACAATGGTGAAACGTGTGACCTCAGAAAAATCAACACATGAAATCCTGCCTACTTACTTACTTACAGATGTTTAACTGAAAGTAATGCAGTACTGCAATGGCAGAAACGCTACTTTCAAAAGTACTACATGAAAAAGATCTTAATTATCACCCAGTATGCCAGCTCCTATTTCTGTCTATAATTAATGGCCCTTCCATTTGAGCGGATTTGACGTTTGTAGCCTCCCTGTCTGATGTACCGAGATTGTATGCAGTATGTACGTACTGTGTGTGTGATGTACCGAAATTGAATGCTGTGTGTGTGTGTGTGTGTGTGTGTGCGCGTGCGTACTTGTCTCCTGTAGTTTGTTTGATTACTGGGGTACTTGTCTCCTGTAGTTTGTTTGATTACTGGGCTTGTAGTCCTAAATTGTTAAAAGGTGACAAAGCATCAGGACTGACCACGGCTAGGTAATCCTTTTGAAAAGCCCTAAAGGAGGTAGGTGTCACAGTATTTTACCATGTACGTATCGTATACCGTATGCACTACTCTGCTCAGTTCTATTTTGGGGCCATATCTATCCTGGTTCCTCTTCCCCCACAGTGGGGCGTTTGATGGAGGTCCTCTTCCCCCACAGTGGGGCGTATGATGGAGGCCATGCTCTCTGGGCACGCTGCCTGCAGGCATATAGAGAAGAAAGGCTTCTACATTATTTTTTAGAACTGTGTATTAATGAGATTGTGCCTTGTGGTTTTTTAATTTATGAACTAATCTTATAAGGGTTGCTGTCCCAATTTTCTTCACTAAAAGTAAATGGTAACTGATTTGTTTGGGGGTTGGGGTTCTCTGTAGGTGTCCAGTGTTTGCTTTGCATTATGGTTTGCATAGAGTGCCAAATCTAACATTGTATGAGGTTTAACTATACTACTGGTACATTATTTTGTGTGTTTGTCACCATAGGATGACATGAGTGACTCCCTGCGGGACTACACAAATCTGCCAGAAGCAGCACCTCTGCTCACAATCCTGGACATGTCTGCCCGTGCCAAGTACGTTCGGGACGTCGAGGAGATCACGCCAGTTGTGGTGGAGCAGTTTGTCAACGACTTCCTCGCTGAAAAGCTCAAACCAGAGCCCATCTAAAGAGGGAGTGCAGCATCGTGCTACAAGTTGTAGTCCTCAAATTTGGAAGAGTTCACAATGGGTTCCCTCACCAGATTCCATCTTACCACAGGGATATGGAGTTATGAAGAAAATAAGGTTTTAGCCAGCATAAGCCTAGAGGGTTTCACATTTTGTTCTGAAATATAAATAAACCTCTGATTTTGAATCAGTTATGTACTTACCGTTATGTCTTATATTAATTGCCTGTGTGGTTACATTTTTGAGATCATCTTGTTGAGCACAATGTGTTAATATCACAAGCCTTTGTTTGCTACAAAGCTTATTTTCGTAATTTAACTAAAACCCAATGCAAACAAATTCCATTGAATATTGGCGAAGGGAACCCATGGTGAAGATAACTTCTGAGTTTGCCTACAAAAAGATGTCATCCCTGTAGCACAGAGACTTAAACCCAGCACCATCATCAGACCCTGACCTCCTGTTGCTAGCCCCTCAGTCCCTCATGTCTCCTATCCCGGCATTTCCAGACTGTTAGAGAGACACCTCACTTTTTACTGACATTTTTACCTTTCTTTTTTAAAGACTTGTCTTTTTGTGGAGTCCTCTCCTCCTGTGGTGCCTTGCATTGACTATAGCCCCTACAGTAATATATATATATAAAGATGATTTTGCTTTTTTTGACCTCAAGTCAAACATTTTGTTTTTTTATCCACTTCATAGCATTTCTTTATTTTACAAGAAACCAGTCACCCAATGGACCTAGATATTCAAGTGACTATTTGCGTTCTGTTATCAGTGAGACCCCTTTTACTTTTGTTTTATGAAATGTGCTTAAATAAAATGATTGCAACACTCCACGAGTAGTAATTCACGTGTGCACAGTTAAAGGTGTGAACATTAGGTTGGTTGTGAACTTCTAAAGTCCATTGTTAATGAATAAATGGAAGACGTTGCACATGTAGTAAAATCACATCATGGGTTCTATCTGTATTTTCTTGGAATATATCAATGACTGAACATCTCTGCAGTGATGGTTCTCATCTCAAGTCAAGAGCCTTTTCTCTGGACCGTTCCATATTTTAAAATAAGTGTTAGATCTGTATAAATTCATATTATAGGTTTCACACTGCCTAGAAATGTCCTTTTCCTGTATTATAATTAAACATCATTGGTAATATTAGCTCGTGTAAAATAACCATGCGATGACTCAATTCCGTGATTAGAATTATTTGAATAAAGTGCATTGGCCACACTTAAAAAAAACCAAAAGCAAACTTTGCATTTTTATTAGTTACTGTGCAGGTTGTTTAAAGTAACCCATGCTGAAATGGAAACCCTTTCAACCACATGCTTTTTCCATTAATTTTGGAGGCTTCTGTATATCCAGCTGTACAATGGACAGTAGACCAAAGATATGCAACTTGACGTATGGTTTCTGGCACCTCTATGTGGTGACAAAAGTAATTACATCTGAGGAGGACAATTGTTAATGCAGATTATTCAGTCTATGCACTAGATTTAAAGACACTCACACTATGCAAGGTGGTAAGCATGTAACGATACACTCAACTCACAATATGATTATTCACGATATTTTTTAGGATTTATCTACCCCCAAGCTTACATTGCAAAAGTAGCATTACTTTTCATGTAAAATTACTTAATTTCTGTACAACAACTGTAAACATGCATTCATGTTTAAACCTAGCTCGAGTTAACATGTAAAAAAAAGTTCTTTGATGGCATCTTAGCATAGATGTAGACCTATTTGACAGTGCAGAAACATAGGCAAGGCAAGGCAATTTTATTTATATAGCACCTTTCATACACAAGGCAATTCAATGTGCTTTACAGAATAAAAACAAATACAAATACAGAGTGCAACAGTGCACTTTAAAATGAATACAGATTATAATAGATACAATTACAACAAATACCACCTTTAATAGAAACAGAAAAACATAGCTAATGTAATGTCCAGGCAAGACCTAGCTGTTATTAGACATCACATAAGCATAACAACCATCACCTGGGCACAGCCATAGACACACAGCTCCCCTCTGCAGGCCTCTACTACTGAAAGTGACTGCATGGAGTCTCATTTATCTCCAAAAGCACGTGAATATGATTACAGCTCACATTTCATATCACACACTAGCCCCCCTTTTTTAGAAAATCGATACATATCGTCGGGATATAATATAGATATATCGTTACATGCCTACAAGGTGGAAAGCATTGTTTATATTTTGGTGTACCACAGATTATACATCCATTCACAAGTAGTACAATATACCCATTCGTTTTACTAGCATTCCCACACCATTTGCTCACACCATATTCATATGGTTCTTCCAAGCCACACTGGCAGGAGTTTTGAGAGACATAATGTGGCAAATATGCAGACAGGAAATTTCACAGTAAGATCATTTTGCCAAGAAATTAACAAACCAGTTCTGCTCATTTAAAAAGTCATGGTTTCATTAAAACAGAATTGAAATGAAATGAAATCAATCTATTTAATTCAATCTGGCATGAAAGGATTTATTTTTAATGTATCTTTGCGGGGAAAAACGAACAGAAGAAATTACAGTTTTTTTCCAGGGATTACAGCAACTGTCTGCAGTCTTTAGATTGACCTTGTTTTTACAGATTTCTGCATTACATGTAATAGCTGTCTCCTGCCCTCAAACAACAAGATGCTGGCTGCCATAGCTGCATTCAAACTGTCCACCTCAGGAACTACAGGAATAAATAGTCTTTGACCATCTGTTTTCCCAGCTAACTGAACTGCTTCCAGGCTCAATCCATTCGTCTCGCCACCAATCACGAGAGCGGAGGGGCTTTTGGCCCAGTCCTCATGGTACAACATGGTATCCAATTTTGGAAATGAACGTAGCATGTCTTCATAATCAGAGTCAGAGTCTTCGTCTTCATACTGCCTGTTTTTGTAATTAGAGTTGGTGCTTACCCAGCCATAATCCCCTGCCTTCAAGTTCAAGGGTTTGTTGGAAATTGTGGCTTGTGTATCTGCTGCTAATGTAGCCCTCTCGACTCCACAGCAGTTATCAGCCACATGGACAGTCACCTGTTTTGGGAGTCGCTTTTCAACATCCTCCCAGTCCAGGCTAGGGTAGATTGGAACTCGGAAATGGGCACCCATCGCTGCACGCAGCACTTTAGGCTCCCATGCATCCACACAGCCTGAAAGATATGGCAAAGTACTAAATAGCTAAAACATTCATATCAGGTGAGCTGTTGATTTGACATTAGAACCAGTTGTTTTACTTAACCTACCCTTGGTGAGCAGAACATCCTGGCACCCAGCAGCTGCAGCACATCGCAGAATTGTCCCTAGGTTGCCTGGGTCTCTGATGTTGTCACATATCAGGGACAATGGTACCGAATGGCTTGTCAAAGGGAATTTCAGCCGTGAAGGGTCTGGACGAGCAAATATGGCTAAAAGAAGAAGAAAGGCTTTGGTATGGAGTTCAGTAAAATACAATGCATGGAAGACAAGTGAACAATACAATTACATTTGGCCATATTACCTATTACCCCTTGTGGAGCCACAAGATCAGACCAGATCTTTATGTCTTCAAATTTGACTTTGACAAATGTGGCCCTCTTCATCTTATCTAGTGGTAGCTCATGTAGCTGTTCCACTTTGCTGAAGAACACCATCTGCGGGTTGGCTCCAGTCTCAAGGGCATCACAGATCAAACGTGTTCCCTCTAGCAGGATTTTACCCTGTTGTTCCCGAAATGTCCTGGAACGGGCAACACTCACCACCCTCCTGAAGATGACAGACAGGTTAAGCACTTAAATGCATTCAATATAGATTACAGTCAAATCATCAGTGTTAGATCTATCAGTGGTATTCATTGTTTATTTTTGGTTACCTATTTGGTTACATTTCTACACAAATGGGGAGAGAGATGGGGGAAGACTTTGTTTGTCAGGATCTGGACTTGAACCCACGGCACACTGTATTACTAGCCAAGGTGCCTGGCCATTTCTATACCCTTTCAAATGTTAAGATGCAATCTAGAATGTGTGTGTGTGTGTGTGTGTGTGTGTGTGTGTGTGTGTGTACAATTTGGATTGGATGAGAGTGGTAGGAAGAGGAATTTGGACATTTGGTCGATTAACACCAATGCCGGTTGCAGGAAAGTATACTTCAATTCAATGTCTGCTAAGCAAACGATTAATGGTATACAATTACAAATACAGTAGGCCTACTAAGCGCAAAAACGGTTAGAACTTACGACAGCCTTTTATCCCCAGGCAAAGCCCTTTCGAAACGGAGTCCTTCGACTTCGTCATTTGTGATGACTTGTAAATCTGATACTTTAGCTGCACGTCCTTGTGCTCCACTGCCACTTCTCTCCTGTGTCCCAGACTTGGAGGAGACATTGTTTCCACTTCTCTCCTGTGTCCCAGACTTGGAGACATTGTTGCCACTTCTCTCCCGTGTCCCAGACTTGGAGACATTGTTGCCACTTCTCTCCTGTGTCCCAGACTTGGAGACATTGATGCCACTTCCCCGTGACTGGGCGAAGATACTTTGATGTGCAACTGTCTGCGAGGCATTGTTGCCACTTCTCTCCTGTGTCCCAGTGGAGACATTGTTGCCACTTCCCCGTGACTGGGATTGGGTGAAGGCACTTTGATGATCAGCATTCTTCTTGAAGTTCTTGACCTCCTTGATGCTGCTGTGTACAATTGTCTGCGGTTGGAGTTTATCTTTCTTGCTGTCAGGAAACAGTATTTTCACAGGTTTCCTTCTCAACCCACGCACGTACCTCTTTGCTTCAACAGCGTGATTGCTCCTTATCTTGAGTAACACATTTCGTTCTAATGAGAGTAGGGTAAACATGCTTCTCATGTAAGCCGCCATCTTTGATTGACGATTTCTCTCTCTACTTCTTCATGGAAACGGTCTCGTGCTGCTATACCGCCCCCACTGTACTGAGTGTGCAAACTGCAAATGTTTAATAATTATTATGATAGGCATACATTTTATTTAGTAATCAAAAGTGACTGGTTTGTAGGACCCGCAGTTGTGTCCGATACGAATTTAAACCGAGATGTCAACCCTGGTGATTATGAAAGTATGGATCTAAAGAGCGCAAATGCGCAATGCATCTATAGAGACCATATTTGGGTTGTAACTTAAAAGTTTCTGGACTTTCTCTTCTGGTGGGTGCTGGAGGTCGATGATCTGATTCCAGAAGGTAAATAGATATTTAGTTTTCCTCCGAGGTTGAAAACTTGGTATTCACGCGGTTAGCTATTTATAAGTGGTTCGCTGACTCAGGGGGACGGCCGCCTAGGCCACCCTAAATTTCATTCCTTTTTGTTTTCGTGACGGCCAACCTTTATATCTTAGCTGGATCTCCGTATATCATGGAGTTTGCATTGGCATGATGTCATGAGTCATGACTCATGATGACATTGTCATGTCTCTGCCGGTCGTGATGTCACTGACCGATAAATACACCTTTTGACGTTAATAGTAAAAGGTTTTGCAGTCACAAATAACTGTACTAGTGGTGAGCTGAGCACAGATAAATCGATATTCAAGGATGCTCAATCGTACGTTTCTGTTTCTGCCCGTGTCGTGCAGAAATCAGTGACCTGTAGAGTTGTGTGACTCTCGACAAATTCATGTTCTTTCACCAGAGCAGTCAACAGATTTTCTCTAGTAAGTTGCTCTACCGAAATTGCAGAACAGCGCCCTGTGGAGTCACACAATTATATAGGTGACATATTTCGATGAATCTGCGATAGTAAGCGGAATCAAACTACCGGTAGTTGAGAGAACTATGGCTTTGCGAAGAGCATTGCATTTCGTTTTTAAAGTTGGCGACAGAAGCAAAACAGCCACCTTTTACCGAGATGTACTTGGCATGAAGGTAAATGTCCCAAGTGGACAGATAACATTATTTAGGCTACCCGCCTACCCCCATATGAGTTAATACTGTTAATATGCATATGGACATATGTCTCATTGATGGTTAGCTTAAACACTCATTATGACTCGTATCATATCATATTTGCAAAATGCCACATTGTTAATGTTTTCATAGCGTAGGCTACAACAAGATTCGCAGGTTTTGTTGCATGGTATTGTATACACTACAATAGGCTACAAATTAATTATAAATGTGGACAGTATGAATTATGAATTGAGTTATTTTTAATTGCCCCTTATTAAACCATTTCAGATTTTACGCCATGAGGAGTTTGAAGAAGGATGCAAAGCAGCCTGTAATGGGTAAACTAGCTATGATTGATCATGATCACTGAGCTGAATGCAAAATTAAAGTCTGGGTACCGCAAGGGTATATGATCACTGTAACAGACTTGTGAATTTGAATTAAATACTTATTTTGTCTTGTCATGTCTGTAATGCAGTCCTTATGATGGAAAATGGAGTAAGACAATGGTTGGTTTCGGGGCTGAGGATGACCATTTTGTTGCTGAACTGACATATAATTATGGAGTGGGAGAGTATCGTCTTGGCAATGATTTCATGGTGAGTATATAGCTATACTGTACAGGAAATGTAATGTTACAATACACGACACACCAGTGGTATGCAAAGTGTTGTCCAAGTCTATCTACAAAAAAAGGATCTGACATTTCTTCTTTCAGGGGCTTACTTTACAATCAAGTCAAGCTGTAAGCAATGCTAAGAAATTAGGTTGGCCTCTCACTGAAGTAGGAGAAGGACTCTATCTGACTGAAGCACCGGGAGGATATCGCTTCTATCTGGTTGACAAAGAACAGCCTCCTAATGGTGAGTCTTGGGCAATTTATGTTGTGAAATAAACTGAATAAGTGTCAGAGACTCAACACCAGAAATATCCATATTACAGCATTACTGAGATTGCTACAAGTCAGTTCAAGCAATCAAGACCTGTGTGCCTTAAAAAGGGGGACACTGTCCCTGACCCAGTTTGCAGAATATGCCCCAGTTTAAGAATAGTCATTTTTTTCAGGTCTCCAAACTCTCCATTCTAATTTGTGCTGTTTGCAGGACGCAATAGATTATTCACTTATTATTATGTATTTATAAACGGAAGACTCCCCTTCTTCCAGCACAGTCTTGAAACTCACCTCTTCAATTATGAATACATTTATACCAGAACTTATTGGTTGCCTATTGTATTTAGGTATATGCTACTTGTGTTGTCCAGATGTATGTTGGTTACTTCTCTACTGATGCTAAGATGTGCTATTTGCTTGTCCACATATGCTAAATAATGGTATTGCATTTTAGATAGTATGTTATTTAGATAATATACCGGTAGGTTGGATCTCTACCTGCTATCCTAGTTACTTTGAAGCATGGCACTCTGTTTACTTGACCACCTACCCTTTCTATTCCTCTGATTTTACACTTTGTTCTCTGGAAAAGAGCATCTGCTAAATAATATGTCAGGATTTCTATTTTGATTGTTACTAGAATTTCGCCCCCCTTCGGGGGGCTCAATCCTAGTGTCGTTGCAGCGCAATATGGGAAGAAGGAAATTGCGGGAATTGACAGACTCCACTTCATGTTTCAGCTGTGGTTTTAAACTCAGTAGTGTGCCCTGCACACAGCGCACACTCGCAATTGCAGCTGGAGGGCGACGCGACACACACACACACACACACACACACACACACACACACACACACACACACACACACAGAGCGATGTGTGGATAAATCACTGAGATTTGGGAAATGTGTTCAGAAGTACAACGATTAAGCACGCACAGGCAAATGTCAGAAGCATCTGTTTCGGTTTCCAAACAGGAAGTTGTAAATGTGCTTATTAGACGGAGGCAGCGTGATGCTGGCATCTATTGTGATGCCAGCATCACCACATTTCACATAGAAATATAAGCACCCATTTACTCGCTTAGCGGAGACTGTGGGGTGGTAGAGGACATCTCCCCGGACGCGTGGGTATGTCCAGATAGTTGCCTCGCGGAGGCCTCTTTGTCCAGTGTCCATTCTGGGTCTGGAAACGGCACTTTTTTGAGTGTTGACCCCAATAGAAGGTCTGCTGCTCTGAATTTTACACCTCTCCCGCTTAGCGGAGACTGTGGGGTGGTAGAGGACATCTCCCCGGACGCGTGGGTATGTCCAGATAGTTGCCTCGCGGAGCCGTCTTTTGTCCAGTGTCCAGTCTGGGTCCGGAAACGGTAATTTATTTTGCATTGACCCCAGTAGAAGCTCTGCTGCTCTGAATTTTACACCTCTCTCGCTTAGCGGAGACTGTGGGGTGGTAGAGGACATCTCCCCGGACGCGTGGGTATGTCCAGATAGTTGCCTCGCGGAGGCCTCTTTGTCCAGTGTCCATTCTGGGTCTGGAAACGGCACTTTTTTGAGTGTTGACCCCAATAGAAGGTCTGCTGCTCTGAATTTTACACCTCTCCCGCTTAGCGGAGACTGTGGGGTGGTAGAGGACATCTCCCCGGACGCGTGGGTATGTCCAGATAGTTGCCTCGCGGAGGCCTCTTTGTCCAGTGTCCATTCTGGGTCCGGAAACGGTACATTTTTTTGCATTGACCCCAGTAGAAGCTCTGCTGCTGTGAATTTTACACCTCTCCCGCTTAGCGGAGACTGTGGGGTGGTAGAGGACATCTTCCCAAACGCGTGGGTATGTCCAGATAGTTGCCTGGCGGAGCCGTCTTTTGTCCAGTGTCCACTTTATAAAGTCCATGCACTCCAGTGAATAGCATTTATCCATTTAGATAACTTTTTTATGTTATTTAATTACTTATTTTTACACAGAAACATAATGTGTGTCTTTACAATAACTGTAATGTAATAATAATACTAATAATGTAATGTAAAAATTATTTAATTAACGAATTAAATAATCTTATTTTATTCTGAAAGCAACCGGATGTCTTAAATCTGCTAGCTGTCAGACCGGAAGTTCTAAATTTGCTCATAAGACGGAGCCTTAGACGGAGCCAACTCGCAGGCAGTGCGAGAGGCTGGTTACAGGATTCTATAGGTCAGCCGTTTTGGTGTGACACACACGGCTTCCACATTTAGCTTCATACTGGGTGAAAGTGTCCTTCCAAAAATTATTATTTCGCTCGAAATTCTTATTCACAATGACATCGAGTTGAGGTGTTTGTGTTTTAGGGTAATTGTTGCATAAGCGCTATTTCGCACTATTTCTCCCTCCCCTCCCCTGTGTCTGAAGCAGCTAGCATGGAAGCTATATGGATTATGGAAGCTTTCCCTCCGATTGCACACAACCATGCCGTTATCCACGCGTCCATCCGATTGCTTTTAATGTAAATGTCCCATCCACTGAGCAATAGCGATATAAGCGCCTTATTCATTCATTCGATTCATTTGGGTGTGGGGCTGTGCAGTGCTGTGGGCAGCCTTTCTGACGGAGGCTGCTGCTGCTGACGCTGTTCGAGTCGCATGGAGCAGTATAGAGTAGGCGTGGCGCAGCATTAGAAGGGCGCAGCAAATGCACGACATTGAGGGGTAGAAACCATCCCGGTCGCGTGGTTCATCTAACGCGTGTGTCACTGTGAAGGACTGGCCCCAATAAGTGAACGTAGTTGGCGTAGTAGACGCCAACATGACGATTCTGACGTAGGCTGGTGATGTTGAGCAACAATGGCGTGGTTGACAAAAGTAATATTTATTCAGTAATTAAGACATTTCTTTCAATGAAATGTAGCCTATATGTATTCTGGGAGTGTGCCGAATTTATTTTGCATATAGAGATGTGTGGTGAAAGTGTGGTTGGGTCGGAGAAAGCTGTTGGATAAACGGCCATGTGCTTATGTACCCCTGTCTATTAGGGTAGCAGGATTATTATGATTATTATTATTAGTATTGTTATTGTGATTATTACATGGATTATTGTTGTGATGTGAGCTTGTGGCTGACTCACTATCTAGAAAATAAAAACATGGCACTTCATTTAAAATAGGTTACAGACCCCTGTTATATGCGCTTGTTTTGGGATTCTTTTTAAAGACCTATTTACTTGTTTCTATGAGACATGGCAACGCCAACAGCGCAGCGAAAGGCATCCACGTCTTTCTCTTGTGAAATGCTGAGATTAGAAACGACCATAATTATTTCATTTCTCAACCTTAAAAAAAAAATAAAGACATCTCCATAATCCTTGGGAAGTGTGTGTAGCAAAAGTAGTCGGCATTGTCATGGTTGAAAGTATTCATGCAACACTGACGCTGTAAGCTGTGTGATGCTAACGCGCTAACACCGTTAGCATGGTCTGTGTTGGTCAAAGGAAAAAGGATAGATATGAAACTACTGGCCAAAGTGTCATACAAAACACAACACCTAAAATCGGAATGTGATGGTGACCTATTGAGCACAAACAGACAATCATGATTTGCTTGCTGGACCTATAATTAATTTATGTGCATTACATTTCCACCTCGCACATATAAATCAAAAGCAAGATGGATGCTAACGCGCTAACACCGTTAGCATGTTCTGTGTTGGTCGGAAAAAGGATAGATATGAAACTACTGGCCCAAATAAATGTCATAGAAAACACAACACCTAAAATCGGAATGTGATGGTGACCTATTGAGCACAAACAGACAATCATGATTTGCTTGCTGGACCTATAATTAATTTATGTGCATTACATTTCAACCTCGCACATATAAATCAAGCCACAGTGCAGTCAGAGAGTAGTTCACAGGTCACACACAGGAGCAGTGAAAGGGGGAGGGGACTTGGGATGGCAGTGTAGAGTAGGCACGACATTGAGGGGTAGAAACCATCCCGGTCGCGTGGTTCATCTAACGCGTGTGTCACTGTGAAGGACTGGCCCCATTAAGTGAACGTAGTTGGCGTAGTAGACGCCAACATGACGATTCTGACGTAGGCTGTTGAGGTTGAGCAAGAATAGCGTGTTTCAGAAAAGTAATATTTAAACAGTAAAGAAGACATTTTTGGCGAATGCAATGTAGTCTATGTCTTTTGTGGGAGTGTGCAGGTTTTATTTTGCATAGAGAGATGTGTGGTGGAAGTGTGGCTTGGTCGGAGATAGAGCACGAATGAACGGCCAGGTGCTCATGTACCCCTGTCTATTAGGGTAGCAGGATATGTTGAATAGCTCTCTCTTGTCCTGTTTCCAGACCCAGTGCAAAAGGTTTGTCTCGCAGTGTCAGATCTCCAGAAATCCACACACTACTGGGCTTCCCTTTTGGGAATGAAGGTAATGGATATGAATGATGAGAAGAAAACAGTGCTGATGGGATTTTCAGACAGTCAGGTGAGTCAAAAGTCAAAATAGTCACCCGATACCTAGAACTACCTAGAAATCATCCCATTGCAAGGCGCTGTTATTACCTCCTGTCTACATGTCGAAGTGTCCTTGGGCAAGACACTGAACCCCAAATTGCTCCAGATGTGCTGGTTGGTACCTTGCATGGCTTCTGCGGTGTATGAATGTGTGTGTGAATGGGTGAATGTAATGCACGATGTAATGCACACTCTATGTAAAGCGCCTTGGATAAAGTTGCTATGTACCATTTACCATTTATTTTGCGTGCGTGCTTTCTTTTATGCAGTGCAAGCTAGAGCTTCATGATATTGGTGAGACTGTTGATCATGGAACAGCTTTTGGAAGAATCGCATTCTCTTGTCCGCGAGAGCAGGTAAGATTAGATCATATCTTACAAAGTAATTACGATTAGGAACTAGAAAGGCACAATTCTTGGAAATTGCAAGTGTGGTTACACCGACAATTTCAAGCTTGCACAAATACAGTATGATGATGATGATGAATTACATTTCTTAGATGCCAGGCCTTGAGGCTGTGATGAAAAAGGAGAATCAGAAAATCCTGACGCCATTAGTCAGCTTGGATACCCCAGGAAAGGCTACAGTAGAAGTGGTTATTTTGGCTGACCCAGTAAGTGGATTAACTAATGCTGTAATTACGTATAGCGTTTTGATTGATTGAAGTATGTATTAACAGTTTGCAGAATTACAGTACAGTACGACACCATAAAGCATTACACTTGTTTACAAGAGGGTCCACCATTTTCAATTCATTCGTGTGTGTTTACATTTTCTTTATTTTCAAATAAGCAGACGAAAATAAATCACATTCAACATTATAACATGTCAAAACAAGGCAAAACTGCCTAATACTACAGAAAAACAAAATCGGCAAAAGATTTCATGAAAGCAAGTTTCTCTATTAACTACAAATTACAATGTCCATAGTTTCTCATCATACAATCAACTTCTCTGACTAGTGACCATATCATTTTTTAAAGACAATTGGTTCCAAAGGACATAATAGAAAGCTCTTTCAACCATTTGCCAATATTGGGCCAGATTCACAAAGGAATTTTACAAGCGTGTAAATAAAGTGCGCAATGAGAGCGTATTAATCCGTCCGATCAATCTCACGTGCATGTCATTCACCAAAAGTTGCGTAATGGCTTAATTTGTGCGGATCGCGGCTTTCCCAAGCGATTTGCCTGGTGTCGCCTGGTATAATTGAACATCCACGCTCATTCCATGCCAACTCTAGTACACAACGCAACTTTAAGTAGCCTACGTTCAAGCTCAGGACCAAGGCTACTTGGCAATTATATTATAAAAGCCCTTTCTATTGAACAATTGCACACTCGCCTTTGCAGAGGTAAAAAATATATCAGATTTTTTTAAATCAGAGCTGCATTGATTAATGGGGGGAAGACTGTTGTATATAAAGTTAATTGTGAAATGTTTGGTGTAGGACGGCCATGAGATTTGCTTTGTGGGAGATGAGGCTTTCAGGCAGCTATCCATGCTGGATACCAATGGAAATGCTTTGCTCGATAAGGTTGGTATTTCTCCAGTAGTTTTCTATATTGAAAAATGTAACATGAATTTTCACTTTGCTGTTCTCTATTTTTGTAGGCAATGGCGGAGGATAAAAGTGATGAGTGGTTTGCCAAACACAATAGGCAGAAAGCTGCTGCATGAGCTGAAGTTGTTTCACTCAAAATCTGTCCACCACTGTGCTTTAGTTTACATACAAGACGTTCAAGGAACCTGTTTGAAGACTTCTTTAATTGTATAATTATTACTATGTATGTGACTAACTAACTGTATATTCTCATTAAAGAACGGTATGCACAATTGCACTTGATAGTAGTGGGTAAATGGACCACATTTAGCATTTTAAGAGAACCAAGAGACCATGCTGTTATCAAACAGACATAAAGCATTGTTTTTCAGTAAATTGTTTTAGTTGTACTACTGCTTTGGAAAACTGTTAAACTCATTCCTTTGATGGAAACATAATTTGTCTAATCTAACCTTTCTGTTAAATAAAGTAGCAAGTTATCTAAAGTTGACCTACATTTCATGTCGCTCACTGTGGATAGAAAGTGAGCTGGGGATTTCTACTGTCATAATAATTGACGGCACAATTCATGGTTGAAACTGAACGTTGATGGATTCTCAAATATATCACACACCCTGATGCCAGTGTGCTGCTACTGCTGACCAAGGATCAAATTAAGGGGGGCAAAAGTTGCACTTCAGCTGTGCCATTGCCAGCTGAGTAGTCTTAAAGGACCCTACAGGAGGGTTTTTTGTACTGTATAAGCTGAGGGGCCTGCATATTCGAGCATTAACTTATGTAGCCTACATATAGTAATTGGTAATTGCCCGAATGTATTATTTATTTATTCCATACAAACCTTTTAGGGTCCCTGTGAAGTCATGTGGGTCAATACATCATCATACTGTAGCCTACTTATGCAAGACTCAAAGCTTAAATTGCCCAGAATTGGGCCTTTCTAGTAATAAATTGTCATCAATCCTTGTCGTGGCCCAAGGCTGCCCCTTGACTGGTCCTCAAGTCCTCATGACTTTTTTGAGTTATCCTTTTAGAGTAGACCAAGTGTATGACCACTCGTGAGTCGTGCTGTTTCTATTTCTCTAATAAAGGGCACTTTTTCTAGTTAATTTCTGCATCTCTTAGGGCCCATTTAACCATAATGCATTTGGATGGCAAAAATGGCAGATCTGCAAGTTCAGTGTCTTGAATGAGATGTGCTGTGAGTTTGCATATCTGCTATTTTCCAGCATAGGACCGTGTTGCACAGTAAAGTATAAAAAAGGCTTTAGGATTTATAAGTCGTTTTTACAATCCTCCTCCTCAGGAGCATATCCACGGATATCCCAAGCCGTGCATATCCACGGCGGTGCATGCCTATTCCCACTATAGGCTGAGGAAGAAATGCTCTTGACAGTTTTCAAATCAGCCTCATGGTGGCGCTACAACAGGCCAAGTTGCGTCTCACACGCACACAAACCCAAACAAACATGTTTACATTTTGCCAAACATCACACTCTCCTATCCTCCTGGACCCTGGTGGAGACCTGTGCCCTGGGCAATATGAATATATGATCGTTTACGTGTGTCTTCTTTGATGACGTGTTTTGATGAATTGAACATGGTGGACCCTCTTGTAAAGTGTAATGCTTAATTGGGTCGTCCACTCACAGTTAACAGTCTTTGTATTGAGTTTGTGCTCGAAATGTACTGTAATTCTGTAAACTGTTAATATATTTCAATCAATAAATCAATCAAGTCTGAATTGTATGGCAGCTCTTAAAAATCTAGTCTACTCCTATACATATGTGAACCATGACTACTGCTAGTCTACTCGAGTTAGCTTTCTTTCTAACTATTAGTTCTTTGCCATTGATCAATTAATATTACTGTAGTTTCGGTGGGGCGCGGCGGGGGGGAAATGAAGACGTCATTTTTGCGCGACAAGACAAAGCTACATTCCCTACATTGTGACGCGGCGGCAGCCGAAGCATTACGTAAGGTTAGTATAGTTTATGTTTACTACTACAGTCAAGTTATTGCTTTGACTCTAGTCTAACACTACAGGCAGATAATAGACTTAACTGTTGTAGGGTGTACAAGCGGGGGGGGGGCGGGGTTCCACGTTTGTTTTGCAAACGGATAGCACTGTCAGCTAGCCACGTTAAAGCTAAAGTAAACACTAAACGTCAGGCGTTTTGCATTGCATGGCTACTAAACTAACGTCAAATTTGCCAGTTACTCTAGCTAAATGCGACTCTTCCTTCTAGTTCGTAACGTTATTTATTCATATGTATCAAGGGGGAGTGCCTGAATGACAGGTTTTTTGTGCTCAAGAGAAGAAAGTCTGTTCCACCTTGAGAGCAGCTGACACAAGAGAAGCAGCCAGCCAGCCACCACCAGCTCCATGACCGTGACCGGAGTGTGAAGAACAAGTGGGGACAGAATGTCTCTCTGGCTGATTTCCTTCCTTTCAGTTGTGCTGCTGGGAATAACGCTAATCTCTGTCCTTATTTTCAGGTAAGAATGCTATTTCCATTTATTCCGAATGTCTTCCTGAAGTTCCTGTCCTGACCAGACCACCTCTCTGGTCTGAACTTTAAGTTGCATACATCATGTGACTTGTCAAATAGTGACCAGGAAACTGAGGCAATCAGGCATCAAGTGACAAGAAATGTGTTTTCTGGTTATAAACGGAACAGCTTGTGCAAGAGTTAATTTATGCCAACTAGAACTGGGTGTAATGCAGAAGCACAAGTGACATTGCCCTGTGGGTTAGTAATAAGACATTAATGTCCATATGCTAGATTAGATTGAAAATGTGATTTAGACTATCAGAGTCTCAATTGCACAAAATGAGAGGTAGCCTAGATATTTCTTGTCCTAATGTTTATTATTGTGGCCCTTTATTGTAGCTTAAGATATAAACTCAGACTCTACGAGAGTTTAAATGTTAGGCAGTCTAGATACCAACAAAATATCAACACATCATTATTTTGTATCTTACTTCTAGATGGGTTGTGAGATTGTTCCAGAAAGCACTAAATGCTGAGCTCAAGATCAGATCAGTAGGGCTGTTCTCGGTCCAGGGAATTAGTATCCAGTTTCATCCCCAGCATACTCTGGTAGGTCACCATCACACCTCAATCTCCATTTACTTACCACTTATGTACTGAGCATACGCAAAACAGCATGCTACTTGTTTTATAAAACAAGTAATTAGTGTTCTCACAGTCCCAATTTGGAGAAAAAGTTCATAAGCCGTTATTAAGATGGCTATTCCATGATGTAATACAGTAGATGTGCATGTAAAAACAGATCTGAGTTGGCAGGTTACCACCCACATGTAGCGGCACTAACAAGCCTTTTTCAGGGCGTAGCCCTCAGCACACAGTTTAACCTAGAGTACAAGCACCTGAACAGGAAGCTCACAGATGACATATGACTACAAGATGGCTATACAAAATATATAGATGATTCACACCCACCCGGGTGTGAAATTGTTCTGATGAACAGTTCTCCAGATACTGTATGTGATGGACAGACATACAGACAGACAAATATTCCAGGAATTTATAGATGGATGTACTAAAGGGGAGAAACTGTGTGCTGAGGGTTACGCCCAAAGGAAGGCTGTTAAAGAGCTGCTGTTTGTGGCGCTACATGTGGGTTTTACTCCGGTTCAGTTTTAAAATTTACATCTGTCTTGTCTATATTTGTTTTTGTGTGGGTTTTAACACAGTACTGTTAACACTGAACATTCACATCTATTTTGTAGTTATCTTCCCCCATGATATGGAAAAACTTTTGCCAGAAGAGTGTATTTTTTTTAAAACTTTTGTATGTCCTACCAAAGAGCACCTTCATCATGCACATTTGAACCATTTCTGGTTTTCTCATGTTATGAACACTTGTCATTTGTCTTGCTTTGTCACAAATCTGTACCATATTATATTACAGGAAATTGACAGAATATGGATTTCAAGTAAACTTTTAAACCAAGACTTGCCGTAAGTGCTCAGATAGTTTCTCTTTTTTAGGTTTGTTATTCAACCAACCCCAAACGAATACAAAATTCTTGTTACTACCTTGCTGTACAGGCAATGTGACTTAATTCAGTTTGTGTTTGTGTTCCAGGAGGTACTTGGCATTGTGTGTTGGTGAAACCAGAGTGAGGTTTGACTTGCAAGTGCCACTTAAACCTCTGGTAAAGAAGAGCCATGGCAACAATTCAGGAAAAGTTCCAATCCACCCCAAAGCCCTACAATTTCTTTCACAGGTATGAAGACTAATACTAGTGTACTATTAGTATTACTGCTAATAGGGCTAATGGCTTTCAGTAAAAAATGATTTTCTGGCTAAACATCTACTTCTGATCCACTTTTCTCAGCTTCTGTCATTTCTGTCATTCCACATTGACTCTATCAATGTGATGGTGCTGAACCTCGCCATGTCAGAATCTCTGTGGCACATGACTATCACAGGAATTACCACTTTACTTGACCACCAGAGTAACAGGTAACTAAACACTGCACACCTCACTGCTTCACTAACTACTGCAGGAACTCTGAGAATGAAAGAAGTTATCATTTGGAAACATTTATCACAGGTTGGAATGGGATTTATCCGTGGGGCAGTTAAGCAGTAAAGTGCTTAAAAGCAATGGATTGGTGAGTGTCATAAGGCCTTGAAAAACATTTTTACATTGAGACAGATTTTTATTTTTATTTAGGCGTGACAAAAATGTCCCTGCCTGTCATATTCTGTGCAGGACATATGTCTTGCTGAAGTGTCCCTGAGCCTGCTGCTTTCTGGAGATGTGAGCCTGCCAGAACTGAAGCCAGGATATCTGTCCGTGTGTGTGAGAACTCTTCTGGCAGAGTTTCATGAAGGCCTGTTCCTCAGTGAGCTTCTGTTACTGCCATCTCCCTCAAAGAGCATTCGCCATGCACATGGTGAGTAAACAAGTGAGCCGTCCTGAAATATCAAATTGGTTCATTTATGTTATTTAGCTTAACATCTGATCTTGTATTAGTGTTTATATGGTTATATGGATCCGACAGAGTAGGTTCTGTTGGGCAGAAATACGTGGTGGTCCGACCGTTCCGAAGTCGCTGGATTTTATCCGGGGCGATTAACTATATCAAATATGAAACCACAGGAGAAACACTAAAGCAGCTCTTCTGGTTGCAAAAATAAAAACATGTTTTGACCAACACACTAGCCTTTTTCAGTTCAAGTTTGGTATTGTTCAATTACAATTCATTGCAATTACAGACATCCTCAGAAAACGTAATGATTATACTGATATACATTTTCTAACATTCATTTTTAGATGGTGAAAGCGTTGAGTTCATCCAAACTGAAGCAGTGGAAAAGTGCCATCAGCTGATTCCCCAGAAGGTCAATGTGGAATTTGAGAACACCAATATAACGTTATCGATGCACAGCCAAAAAAGGTTAGTCACCAATCTTGTATACCGACATATTTAGCAGGTATCAATTTTGGGTTGCTATCATTTTAGGGTTGCTGTTATCTAGCTATAAACATAATAAGCATGATGTGGTTCCCAACTTCCCATCAATGAAGACATCTGCCTTCAGACAAATACAAATTGGCCTTCGATCAAACCCTACCTGAGCCTTCTGGTAGGATTCTCTATCAAATAGAAATCTGGACAATTTTGTTTTATTATTTTAGATTATTTTACAGAAGCATTCAAATCAGGAGTTTGAATATTGGCAATATTAACAGTTCCTCTAATTAACTCAAAATATAAAGTTTGAAATAGACAAATTGAATTTGTATTGACTCACCTTTTTTCCCCTCATTAAATTGTTCACATCTTGTCATGACTGTTCCAAATGTGCAGACACTTGAACTGGACTCTGAAATCTCTGAAGTTGGCCTATGGACATGAAAGCGATCATCTTCCACTCAAGAGCTTCACTCCTGAGCTTAGCTTCCCTCAGAGTAACCTGAAGCTCGTTTTAGAGGGTTAGTGGACAGATTGATATCATAATGTTTCAACAATGTGTGTGTTGGGAGTTGTCATGGATGACAAATTATATGATCATGTTTCTTCTTTTATTAACAGATGGACTTCTTCTCTCTCAAAGTAGACAAAGAATCCTTTGCCTGAACACACTCAGGACTGTCCTGCAGGTAAGGTGCACAGATTGTTCTTTGTGTGTGGTTGTTCACAGTGTGTTCAGTGTGTGGTTACTTTGCATTCCCAAAGTGCCTAAATTGTATGTCTCATTTTCATGACAACTTTCAACTTTTATCTTTCTCCTTCTTACGCCTTTAGGTAACATCATTAGATATCTCAGGATCAGTAACGGTCAACACCTGCATCATCCACTACCGTCACCAGGAGTTCTCCCATTGGTTGGACCTATTTCCATGGGAACAGCTCATTCACAGGAAAGCAGCGCACCGGAAAAGGTAAGTCATGCTATGGAAAGTCAAAGAAAGCATTATCCTTACTGCTAACAATAGCTTCAGCATTGCATGATACAATGTTACGGTCATGTATTACTTGTGGCACAGTTTAGTGAAATATATTTGATTTGTTGGAATGTTTTATTGAATTACTTTTTAAAAGTAATGTATTGTTGCCATAACACCAAACCTGAACTTTGAACATTGAGTGGATTTTCTATGGTCCGGAATCGTCTTTGTGTGGTCTGAAGCCTTTTGAGCTGCAATAAAAACGGTGACTTCTGCTGGCAGATTCCTATGTAATATATGGAATTTGTGGACTTTTACCTCAAAATCCACAGGCAAATCAGAGCACTTGTATGAGCCAGAAAACTCTAGACCACAGAAAATCTACTGAATGTTAAAAGTTCATGTATTTTGGGTGCAATTGAGCTCAGAACCCCCCCCCCTGCCAAAAAAACACCAACTTTTTTATTGTCACAATCCCTTTAAAAAAAGTAAGAGGAGTGCAGATGTGCTAATATCCAATACTTTGTATTTAACCTCTTTTTCAAATATGTTGTCCTCATCCATGTATGTGTTTGTGCATCACCCTTCATATGTTGTGTTTGTGCATACTGTTGTGTTACATACATAGTCCATTAGAATATATGCACACCTTACTACCCCACAGGCGCTTCCCTCACCTGGATGCCCCTGTGATGATCAGCTCCTCTGTGTCCAACGTCAATATTTCTGTTCAGCTGGGAGACACCCCACCATTTGCCCTTGGCTTCATCTCAGCCAACGCAGGTACTCTCAATAGCCCTCTTAGCCAGCCCTTGTATACACAGAGAAATTCATACCTGTAAGTCGAAGTAATGTGGTGTAATTTTGACTTTGACAAAATGAGAGTATTATTCTAGTTGATTGTAACAAGAAAATCCTATAGTAAGCACCTCAGCAGCAGTTATGCAGTATCAAGGGCACATTGTGCTCGCATGTTGCCATAGCTCACAAGGTCCTTTTATTTATTTTTTATCAAACTTTACTGTTGGTATGGTTCATGCAACTGTTGACTCAAGCCTTTACAAGCATACCAACCCTCACTAGATTAGATATGTTATTTTCATAGGTGAAGATGAAAATGTAAGTCATTACACTACACCAGGGCTGGACTGGGACAAAAATTCGGCCCGGTCATTTTCGCGTGAATTTGGCCCAGACCAGCCCACCACAACCAGCGCGCAGATAGCAGAAACTCTACCGCCCGCTCCGTCGAGGCACACACACACAAACAAACAAACCCTAATACCATCACTTTTACAGAACAACATAAATGATACAAACCAACAGACAACTACACAACCCTTTTGTAGAGGGTTTATTTGTCACTGAAATTATCACGATGGCACTGGCAGAATGGCAGCACGCCCGGACCTTTCCTGGTGGCCTGGCCCTGCCGCCTATTGGCCTGCCTGTCTGTTTTTCTTTTATCATGGCGGCCCCCTACGGTCGCGGCCCACCGGGAATATGCCCGGTATGACCTGTGGCCAGTCCAGCCCTGCACTACACTCATTTAATCCTTTTTTGGCACTTTACCAAACTGCTGTCTGTATGGCAACAAATCTCAACAATATTTTCTGAAATGATAGTTGTATGAATACTTTTTCTCCATCCCAACAGAGCTGCAGCATCTGCTTGATATTAAAATTGTGGAAGACCTTCAATCTCAGAATGTGCACCAACGCGCCTCCCTATCCTTGGATCACTTCTGGTGGAGGGTCGGCCAAGGGTCCCATATTCAACAGGCCCCTCACCCGCCTGGCAAACATGTGTGGGGAGAAGCACTTATCCTCGACTCCCTCAGTCTACAGGTACTGGGACAAAGTTGAGACATTTTATTCTGTCCTGAAAAATTACATACTTCTATAGGAGTTTGAGTATTGTTTGGTGCACAAGAAAAGTGCACTTACATGTTCACGCATGCATGCATACCGGTATGTACACTCTTGCATATACTGTACAGTAAATTGTTTAAATGTATTTCTGGTTATAGTTTAACATTACAGAATTATTTTAAAATATCAAATGTTTTTCTACTTCCCAATTTCAGTTTGTGCATGAGCTTTGTCCTTTTCAATCCTATTCAAACTTTAGATGAGGGTCAAATTTTATTAACTGCATTCTGGGTCATTATCATCTGCAGGGTAGTTTCAACAAAGCCCACATGGAGTCTAGCAGTCATGCTCCAAGTCTAAATGTGGAGTCCAGTCTGAAGGGATTCCAAGTGGAACTCTCAGAGACCTGCACCCTCTGCCTGTCTCGCCTGCTGTCTCTCTTCAAGCTGCCCAGTGACAAGGACAAGGGTCCAGTGCAGTCCCATGTAGTCTCTGTGTCTCCCGCTACTGACGACACTGACAACACCCTTTCCTCTGTTCACCCAGTCTTGCTTTTTAAACTGGAGTGTTGTCTGGATGATGTCAATGTGTTCACACTCTCTAACCTGGCAGGTAACTAAGCCCTACTGTATATACATTGTTTTATGACGAATAGTTAAAATGGCTGATTTATAAGCTCACAGCTTGTACGCTTTATCCTAGAAGATATTGGCATGCCCAAACTAGGGACACTGGGGTAATAAAGAACATTGAATGATGAAAAGATGTGCTGTCTGAGATGTGTCCTCACATGGACTTACTGTAAGAATGAAAGCATAAGCATGTTTGTTGTTCATGTCATGATATATTTCATATAAGCTGTATTCTCAATTTTTTGTGTGAAAGAAAGAGTAGTCTACAGTCTACACAGGGGTGTAGAGTATGTCTTCATCTATCAAAGTCATTCCTTCAGATAACCAAAGGCAGACTTGAGTGGATGTATTTATTCATGCCCAGTCTTCAAAAACATTACAAAGCATTACATTATTGACATTGAGCTGCTCTCCGTAGGTGCTGTATCTTTGCGGGTGGACACGGTCCAGATCCTGGGTACTGGGGAGAGCTCCAGCCTATCTCTACAGGGTGTTAGTTTGTCTGTGCTGAAGACACTCACAGAAAATACGGAGCCTTGTTGCCTGGCCTCCCAAACCCTGATGCCTGTTGTCCAACTCAACGCCATAGCCTTCCATCATCACACCACCACCTGTACTTTGGAGGTATGGCATGTCCACATTGTCTTGACTTCAAAGTACAGCGTGATATTTACAGACCAAAATATAATAATTTGATTAATTACTCAATGAAACAATGTACCTAGTATGGTTTGACTTTATTTTTTTCAAAATATATTTTGGTGCTTTTTCTGCCTTTTATTTAATAGTGTTCAATAGACTGACATGAAATGGGGAGAGAGAGATGAGGAGTTACACACTGTCAGACTCGATTAGCAGCCTAGGTCCCCGGACATCTACGCCAGCCGTCCAGCTCTGTCTTCATCTTAATTAAATGTGTTCAGTTGCCCATAAAAGAGGGAGATGGAGAGGAAACTCTCCATCTGTGGCCCCTCGGGCCACAGGTCTCCACCAGGATAGGAGCGTTTTAGGAACATTTTAAGTGGCATTTCTTCCTCATCCTAGTGGGAATATGTGTGCACAGTTTCACCGCAATGGGACACTGTTCATGAATTACCACATTTTGTACAAAACGGGCCACTCCTGAAAACTTTGGAAGCTAATTGTAGCCAATCAGGATGGAATATGATAAATCAAACGGACCCGTCTTGATCACACGATTATAGAGAATATGTGTAGTTTGCGTGATATTTGACATAAGTCTGTCTCCTGGTGGTTTTACACAGATTGGTGCAGTTATTATAGGTAAAAACACGAATGGGCCAGTTATAGCGCCACCATGAGGCTGATGTGTAAATTTTGTGGCATTTCTTCCCAGGCATAGTGGGAATGTGCATGAAAGACTTCAAATTGCACAAAATGTACCAATCTTGTAATCTTAGCCAATGGGGAAGGGAACAGGTCCGTGTTGACCACATGACTAGAGATATACGCTAGTATACCGATTTGCGTGATGTATGGACCAACGATGTGTACGAGTAATATAAATAAATGTGTTTTACGTTGTTGGGGCAGAGGTTCGTCGTTGGCATCCAGGGAGTGTGTGTGCACAGTTTGGCATCGGCTGGGTCAACGGTGTTGGAGGTTAGCTGTACGCGGACGGACGAACACACACGGACGGAGTACAAAACGTACTCTCCCCATGCCTTCGACTAGTGGAGACAATTGTCTGTCTTCATCCTATTGAAAAATGCTTTTTTAATGTTGAATTATTCCCTATTGGTTCACGTATTAATTTATTTTATTTTGTCCCTTCTCGTCCAGGTTCAATGTGAGGAGGAGCTCGGTGTGGAGTGGACACCCTCTGACCACATGTTCTTGTACCAGCACATGACTGAAGCACATGCCTGTTGGACTATGCTCTGTGCAGAAGAAGGGACAGACAATGCAGTCAAAGTGGCTGGCAGTGAATCATCTCCAGGCCAGGGCAGGGAGCTGTGCATGCGTGTCGATCTCAGTCGCACCCGCCTCAGGGCCCACGTGACTGACTTGAACTACATCTGCCTGCACACGCAAACCCTCTCTCTCAGCGTGCACACCGGCTCCGTCCACGTGCGTTCTCCTCACCTGCACCTCAACTTTGATGGCAACGACATCTTCTCCTTCAAAGAACTCGACGTTCAGATGCACCAAGAACTGACAGAGATGCAGCTGCACAGAGACCCCTTCCCTTTCCTCACCACTCCGCAGAACCGCGTCTGGGTCCTGGCCTGTCCTAGCCTGGCCATCGAGTTCCCGTACCAATACAACGTCTCTGACACGTTTGACAAGGCTATCAGCGTGCAGAAGTGGCTGAAGACCCTGCACGGCTCAGCGAGCCCGTCCGCCATCACCCAGCGCCTGCCGCCCGACCTCGTCTTAAAAATCAGCCAGTTCTCCTTCGTCTTCCTGGACGACACATTTGAGATCAAGCTGCGCGATAACTACGAACTCATGAAGGACGAGAGCAAGGAGAGTGCCAAGCGGCTGCAGCTGCTGGACAAGAAGGTGGTTGAACTGCGCAAGCAGCACGGGGAGCTGCTTCCCGCCAGGAAGATCGAAGAGTTGTACACGTCGCTGGAGAAGAAGCACATCGAGATTTACATCCAGCGCTCGCGCCGCCTGTACTCCAACACGCCCATGAGGAAGTCCCTCCTGACCTGGATGGTATCGGACCTGGAGATGGTGGTCCTGGCCGACCACTCGCTCCACGGCCCAGAGAAAGTGAGGCAGCAGCTGACGGACATCGACGGGAACAGCCCCTTCCCCAGAGATGGACTGCCTTTGGTGGTTCAGTGGTGTCGTGCTGTCAAGTTCAAACTGTCTGCCTATCTGGGTTAGTTACACAAAATAGCGGTTTTACTGTTCCGATTATCCTGCACAGATGGATTATAGTAGGTAAAGCTTAATGGGGAAGAACAATGTAATTCCAGAGATCACATCATTACATTATGCCTTATTTTATTTGTGTTAATTTTGCGATATTTAAATGCCAAAATGGTTTACCGTTTCTCTTTAACAGTGAGAATTCGAGACTACCCGCGCTACCTGTTTGAGATCCGGGACTGGGAGCTGTCGGGGCGTCTAATTGGGACAGAGCAGGATGGACACCCACGGGCTTATCGCAAAGAGGTTTTGCCACTTGGCTCACCGTGGGGAGATGTGACAGTCCACAGGAATATGCCGCCACTCAAGTTCTACTACGATTTCAAATGTGAGTCTGGGAATTTGTTGAAAAGCTTTTATAGCTTTATGCAAAAGCCTCAGCGCAATTCATCATTTCACTTAAAATTTACTTGTTGGGTCATTCCAGCTCCTTGTACTGTACTTTCACTTCACTTAATTTCTTCTCTACACAGCCAACATATCACTGTACACTATTGTGTGGGGACCATGTTGGGACCCTGCCTGGACTTTGATTGGCCAGGTGGCTGACCTGCTGACCAAACCCACAGAGGACCCTTCACCTCCCCTCGCCTGGTGGGATAAAAGTCGTCTCCTGATGCATGGACGTTGGGCCATGGATATTGATCACGCCAACCTTCACCAGCTGGCTACAGAGGTATAATAACAAGCATCCACGTATTACCCTTCTGTTCGTCTTCTGTGAAAATATGGAGGCTAAGAGATGAACAGATATATTGAAGCTCAATATTGAATCTTTACAGGACCCTTACAACACAACGGAAAACATGCACTGGGAATGGAATAAGTTAAACTTCGCCTGGAACCCTGGGCAGTTTGTTTTCAAAGGGGACCTCGATGTTAATGTCAGGACAGCCTCAAAGTAAGAGGACATTTTGGATGTTGTATTTCAATGATCAACAACTGCAAAGTGTGCTGTATTCCAAAAAGCTATTTTATATATTATAATTTATAATTAATTTTTTTCTTCCATGTCAGGTATGATGATATCTGTTTCCTACACCTGCCCAACCTACACATGACCTTTGACTTGCAGTGGCTCTGCCATGGTAACCCCCATGACCATCATGCTGTCATGCTCTGCTGTGAGGAGAATGTTGCAGACGTCACCTCAGGAAACTCTCATGACTCCTACAGAGCCTTCCGCTCTGAGAACCTCAATCCTTCCATCACTATGGACCTCCTTAACCAACATTCTGGTACAGGTGAGTGGGTGTTGTGTATTATATTTATAGGGCATAGTATTCATTGTCTTCTGAATGCATTTAGCAAATACTCCATGATGCCTACTGACCATGGCACTACTTAAAGAGGCCCTTGTAGAGAAAATGCACACATAACTCAGTGGTTTCAAACTGCCTTACTTTTTATGGTGCGTGTTCTTTTCCTTTTTATGGTGCCATGGTATTACTGTGCTTGATTGGCCAGCAAACTCGCTCAACCTGAGCCCCGTAGAGTCGTAGACAATCTATGGGGTATTGTCAAGATGATGAGAGTCACCAGAACCATCATTACAAATGAGTTGAAGGCCACAATCGAAGCAATCTGGGATTCTGTAACACCTCAGCAGCATGAAATTCCTTTCATGTGCGAGCATAATCACCAGATTAGTTTTGAATCCAGTCAGATCCAGTGCTTTAATTCCATCACAGTCTTTTGCTGGTAATAAGAAAGCAAAAATAGCCGTGCTGAATCAGATATACCGTCCTTATTTTCAGAGCCTTGTCAGCCCAGGATGCTCCTGTACAGCAGCACACTGCGCTGGATGCAGAACTTCTGGGCCACCTGGACCAGTGTGTCTCGGCCCATCTGCAGAGGCAAGCTCTTCCATAGCCTCAGGCCTTTACGCAAGAAGTTGGGTCAACACTACAAGCAGTTGTCCTTCACCTCTTCCTTTCCCGAACTACAAGTATGTATTTTCTTCTGTTGTTTGTTGAAAGTTAGTCCTGATTTATTAGTACAGAGGAAAGGACATGAAGGTCTGGTTGAGCCACCAGAGCACTGCTAATGTTTTGTTAAAGCTGCCTTTTTACACCCTGATCTGATCTCTTTACCACTTTTTGGCATATTTTCCGTTTTTGTTTTTCATTTGGATTTTTTCTCGGGCTGCTGCTAATGTAGCAACTAGTAGCAACGTTGTTGTTTTTTTACCCTGCAGGTGCATTACTGGGCCTCCTTTGCCCAGCAGAGAGGTATCCAGGTGGAATGTAACAAAGGACATGTCTTCACCAGAGGAGCACAGAGACTTATCCCACAGGGTAAGAGTTTCCACGTGACAAAAGTTCCTCTAATATAACATTTTGTATAATTTATTTATGTATATTTCTGATTGTGTATGTGTGTGTTTCCATGTGGCCCCTCAGCTGGCACTGTGATGAGAAGACTGATCTCTGAATGGAATGTGACCCAGATGGTTAGCGATCTATCAGAGGTAACTGTCCACCTGATGGCCTCCACCTGGGATGACTCAGCTGACCATCAGATGACCGCCCAGCTAACGGTGAACAAGACCCACCTGCTCAGCCTCTCCTCTCTCAGCTACCAGCGACAGAGCAACCGCATGGAGGAGGTAGGATGGAACCAGTAGTTATTTTGGTCGGTAGAAAAGTGTTTATTCTTTGTTTCTGTACACGTCACTCCTGTTCTTGTTATCAATTGACACTTTTTGATTTTCTTCTGTGAGGAGGTGAACCTCACGGATGAGAGCAATGCCCCCTACACACACAAGCTGCGCTTGGTGGACCTGCGGGCCTCCTGGACCACCGCCAACAGGAACATAGCCTTTGGGTTGTATGACGGTTATAAAAAGGCATCTGTGTTGAAGCGGAACCTCTCCACTGAAGCGCTGAAAGGCCTGAGGATTGACAGTCAGCTGCATTCCAAGAAGCTCAGGCGCTCCCCGTCTAACTACTCACCTACCACAGCCCCCTCGACCCCCACCATGCCTACTGTCAGCCGGCCAGAGAAAAGTCAGAATGAAGGTGAGGAGTTTTTCTGATTTATTGAATACTTTATTAGACAGAAATGCAAACTGCACGAGGTATAGTCAGACATTTGGGTTAAAAGAATAACACAAAAAGTCTTGAGGACTTTCCATTGTGGTCCTATGAGTTTGCTTAAATAAGAATGGAAAAATAAAGAACTTGAATTTTCTCTCTCTCTCATATCTGCTACTGTTCTTTCACTTCCAACCCCTCTGTCTATAGGAACGTCCATGCTCCAGAAACTGATCGAGGAGACTGATAAATTTGTGGTGTTCTCAGAAGAGGACTCGGGTGTCTGCGACCAGCTGTGTGGCATCGCAGCCTCTCAGACTGACGATGTTTATAACCGCAACTGGCTCATCGAGTTGGTCAACTGTCAGGTAACTGACAACTAATATACCTTCTAGCCAATGTCATTATTTTATGCTAGGTAGTCAAGGAGGTTTATTGTTGTAATCCTCCTCTGCTCTACTTTGCCTAGATGATGCTACGAGGCACAGAGACTGCAGGCTGTGTACTGGTGTCTGCAGCCAAGGCCCAGCTGTTTCAGTGTGAGCATCTCCCAGCCTGGTACAATGACTCTCTCAAGCAGAAGACCACCTGGACCTGCATGCTGGATGGCATGCAGTACTTTGCCACCATGGAGCCCAACGCCTCTGAACATGATGAACGGCAGCTGCAGCGGCAGCTGTGGTTAGAGGTGTGTATTACAATCAATGGACTGTGGTTGTTATGATCGATGAATAGGTCATATAGCACAGGGGCAAGCTATAAATTGCTAGCAAATATTTGAAGCTGCACTGACTCAGGAGCTAGTGTAGTTGCCAGCCAGTGCGCATGTAGAAGGTTTGATCCTGGATCCCAGCTCCTCCTGGCATTGTGTCAAAGTGTCACTGCTCACCGGGCATTGTTCATTGGCTGCTCAGTCCTACTAATAGTTAGGATGGTTAAAGCAGCATAATGTGAAATGAACAATAAACTTGTCATGAGAAAACAAACGTTTACACATTGCCTCTGATTGGCCTACCGAACGTCCCCTTCTGTGACGTACATGGAACTTGCCTTCCCTGAAATGGTGCCCGAGATACAGTTGCCCCAGAGCCAAAGGAGACATCTACCTTTCTATGTCTATGATATACATAATAGAGCGCCCAAGTCCTGACGTCACTCGCTCATCCCCTCGTTTGCCCTGGTTCACGGAAGTAATTCCTCTATGGAGAATATCATGCGCCCTCTACCGATATTGACGTCAGACTTTGGTGCTCTATACCATGCCTAACAAATTCAGCAGCCAGGTTTTCTTCTGTAGCATGCACTAAGCCTGCTTTGCTAGTGAAATTCCTCCACACAGTGTGCATTTTTGAGTAGTCCGTTTCCCACTTCATTAGCTACCACATCATGTACAAATCATACTGCTTGTTTTTGTGTTCAGGTGAAAAACATTGAGGAGCACAGGGAGCGCAACCTGGACTCAGTGCAGGAGTTGATGGAGAGTGGCCAGGCTGTTGGAGGAATGGTCAGCACCACCACAGGTAGATACAATAATTATACTTACTTATACTTGTAATGCTGATAATAACCAGTAAGACGCCCTGAGGGCGAGAAGCAATCTCACCCTGAAGGGCGAGGTCGCGTGCACGCATCCACCTGGGTGACGGCAGAGTGGTGGGCGAGCGCTGGCGCTTTGGCATGGGGGTCAGATCAACATATGGAATGAATTATGTACTGGCCATATATGGAGCGTGTCTTGAGTGTACAGGGTGTGATGAGGTCACATCAACGTATGCAATGTCAGAACAGGAAGGACGGGTGGGGAGGATCAACATCAAAACAGGTCAGCTCCATATATGAAGATCTAATAAGGGTTTGAGGTCAGATGTAGTGTTGCTGGCCGGCTCCAGATCTAGGTGATGATCCAGTCTTCTCCATGTATGGTTATCCAGGTTTAGATGAGGTCAGTGTCGTGATCTTCATATATGGAGATGGCCATGGTGGCGTGATGTCACAAGCCGTGACCATATATGGAGGCGTGGGGTGACTAACTAACTGACGGACAGGAGATGCAGGGTTTCATAGTAAATGCGACCTACTGTCCCAATAATACATTTATGTGTAATATCAGCAGTAGACTCTTTAACTTTATATGGCTATAATTGTGAAAGGTCATTCATAACTGGACACACTGGATTTTACCATGCATTTAATAGATTGATCATACTTGTGTGTTGCAGACTGGAACCAGCCAGCCCAGGTCAATGATACGCAGCAGGTGCAGCGTATAATCTCCCGCTGTAGCTGCCGCATGTTCTACATCGGCTACAGCCATGATATCGATCCAGAGCTGGCCACACAGATCAAGCCACCAGAGCTACGGAACGACCACGAGAAGGAGGACTTGCTTAAAAAGCAGGCCGGTATGTTTTGGTCTCCCATATCTTACTCTGTGTGTGTGTGTGTGTGTGTGTGTGTGTGTGTGTGTGTGTGTGTGTGTGTGATGATACTCAACGTGTAGAACTCCACTTTATGACAAGGAAGCCTACCATTAGTTCAGGCAAAGAATATAAATATATATATTATTGTATACATTTGTATTTACTATTACGTTTGCTTTGAATGACCTCTGATATTTTCTCCCTTTCTCCAGGAGCTGTGGACACCTTTACCCTCATCCACCATGACCTAGAGATCTCCTCTAACCCTGTCCAGTATGCTATGATTCTGGACATAGTGAACAACTTGCTGTTGCACGTCGAACCCAAACGCAAGGTAGGAGAGGGAGTCACTTTTTAATAGCTGTTTGTCTTAGAGGTCCAGTAGACCACTGTCAATGCTTTCTGATACACTGGATGTTCTTCTTAAGAAGGTTAATTTAATTCCAACAGCTTTTGACCTAAACAGCTATTGGCCTACAAAAAAGTTAATAGTGTTTCCCACTTTCCCCCATTATTACCAGTTGAAAATGTAGTTCTCTGCTTAAATGGCATTTTGTCCATGTGGTGTGTCCAGGAGCACAGTGAGAAGAAGCAGCGTGTGCGTTTCCAGTTGGAGATCTCCAGTAACCCTGAAGAGCAGCGCAGCAGCATCTTGCATCTTCAGGAGGCAGTCAGGCAGCACGTTGCCCAGATCAGACGCCTGGAGAAACAGATTTACTCCAACATCAGGGTAAGTCACAACACAGAGCCACACAAGCCAATGTTGTAGTCTTTTCCAGAATCCTAATGGTTTAATACATACATACATGTTTTTAGTCTCTGTTGAATATACAGTATATAGACTATTCCACAGAATCTTGCCCTGTAGGCCAGGTGTAGGCAATCAATACGGAGGTGTTGAGCTGCGCTGTGACACCTCAGCTATGGCTCAGGGCACCCCTCTGTGCTCATTCATACAGACCATCTCACTCCATTTGATTACGTCAGAGGTTTTATTTTCCTTCAGTTAGACTATTCAATTGCAAAGTAGAGAACTGGATTCCATATGTGTTCCTACATTGCAGGCCCAGCCTGAGGAGCTGATTGGTGGTGAACTGTCTGCAATCAATCAGAGGCTGCAGGACCAGCTCACAGACCAGAAAACAGACATGCAGATGAAGAGTGAAGAGCTTAACATCCTAATCAGGTCTCCCTTCATTACTCATACAGCCAACTCTGCATGCTGGAACTTCCAAAGGACCACATTTAACCCCATTCATACTGAAAAGTAGCTTACCTAGAAGTAATGCATCGCAGTTGCAACGCATCATGGGCGTGTAGGTTGGCTAATTTCCGCTACAGAGCATAAATTAGGCTTTTGACTTTTATGTTCACATTCTTTACAATCATTGTTATTGATTTTGTTTCTTGCCTGTGTTTTCTGTCTCATCTCTGAATTGTGTAGCTGTCCTAATACTGCCTTGAAATAACTTTGAGCTGCAATACTATCTATTATACAATTAAGTTGTGTTTTTCCCTAAAATCAATAGCCTTTTCCCATTGACATAATATATATTATAGATGGGTCAGAAGCACCCAACATCACAGACACCTGACGCATTATTGATGTGAATACCATTCATCACTGAACACATGATGGATCTCTTCCTTCCTCTCACACAGGTGCTTCAAGGACTTCCAACTGCAGCGAGCGAACAAACTGGAGCTGCGTAAACCCCCGGAGGATGTGAGTGTGGTGAGGAGAACGGAGATATACTTTGCCCAGGCTCGCTGGTGTTTAACCGAGGAGGACGGCCAGCTCGGCATCGCAGAGCTGGAGCTGAAGAGATTCATGTACAGCAAGGTGGGCATGGGGAGGAACCTCCACTACTGAGTCTATTGGCTATTATAACTAAGGGCATGGGTGGAACTTGGAGTTGTTAATGGTATCAAGTTGCCAATAGTATGTATTAAAGCTTTTCTCCAATGTATACAGTGTGTTGACCCGATTTGATCTTACAAATTGCTTCTCTACAGCTGAACAAGTCTGATGACACAGCAGAGCATCTCCTGGAACTGGGCTGGTTCACAATGAACAACCTGTTACCCAATGCTTCATATAAGGTTAGAACTCATGTTTGATCAAAAATATAGGGTATAATGCTGTGTATGTATGTACTAGGGGTGTAATGGTCCCATTTTATGCCGTGTCTTAGCGGAATATAGTATAAAAAAACTATTATTATTATTATTATTATTATTATCCCCCATATTTGACTGCCTAGTTTTTCACTAACCTTTGGAAAACCACCCCACCGACCTCATTGTTCCATTTCATGAACATCCGCCTTAAAAGAGCGTTGCGCGCCGCCATTGGAATGCATTGGGCCTCAATTTCCCATAAGCCTTTGCATGCCAGTGCGACTGATTTTTTTCCGGTGACATCATCCGACCGCGTCACCTAGCCCACTCTGTCCGATAGAAATCCCGTAAGTCTTAAAACATATTAAAACGTGAATTAAACAATGAAAACATGTGTAACTTGTGAACGGGAGGGAAGCTGTTCTACATCAATTAACTTGTGTAACTTGTAGTAGGGTCTCATCTGCAGCAATAAATGTGCCAAACGCAGTGCTGATTTATTTTTCCCTGTTTGAATGGGGTAGGTATGGCTGCCCAAAATGTTGGAATGCTTTGGGGAATGGTTTTAGCGTGTGTACTACTACTAGGGAGAGGATGAGGTACGTATGTCTCATATAGACATACATTACTGATCTTTCTTAACCCATGAAGACCGGAAAAGCCGAAACGTTGTTTCTTATACCTTTAAAACTGGGAAAGCATCTGTGTCATTTTAATATGTCCATGTACAGTATATAACAACAGGGTTTTTCTGAAAACTTAGCTTAAGATTTAGAAGGCCTTGTGTCGAAATGGGTTAATAAAACTTAGTTCAAACCTGTTCAAAGTCATCCATAACAATGATTCATTTTTAGAAACTGGATCATTGCTGAAGATTGTTAAGGTGTGTCCACACAACATCCTAGGCTTTATTTAATAACATTCTACTTGGTTTCCTCTGTGCAGCGTGCAAGGGTATGTACACTACAGTAACAGACCTTTTACGTCTGTGTTAACTCCAACTTGTTTGTCCAGATGGGATCAATGTCACAGGCTTCCAGCCTGATAGTGTGATATTCACCATTGCATGCATTGTGCACCCAAGTAATTATTGTTGTAACTGCCCAAGGACTCCTCATAAATGCATCTCCAGCCTTCATGGTGTATACCATATTCTGTTAGTATCGTCATTTAATCATTGTCTTCTGTTTAACATCAATGTCTGTCGTGGACATTCTTTAGCACGATCACATCTGTGTTCATGTAATGTTTCATAAAGAGTGACTACAGAACATTCATGTGTTGCTACAGCTGAAAAGAATATACCATTTCTCTCACAGGTGGTACTTCGTCCTCAGAGTCCCTGTCTGTCAGGCCGGCAGTTTGGTTTGCGAATCTTCAGCAAAGTGCGCCCTCCAGTGGGAGGGATCTCTGTCAAGGAACATTTTGAGGTGAGGGAAATTCAATTTGTGGCCAATTTGTGGCCATTGGAATGTGAACACGGTGCTCAATCCAAAATGTTTCCATTGTTAGGTGAACGTGGTGCCTCTCACCATACAACTTATGTACCAGTTCTTCAAAAGGATGATGGGATTTTTCTTCCCTGGAAGAAATGTTGAGGAAGAGGAAGTCACTGATGAAGAGGACAAGTCGAGATTGGTTACTACTGGTACGTACACACAGTGTTGCAGGCAGTTGTATCTTGAAAACAAACGTCCCCATACCCTCTCCATCCTCTATGAGGCCACCTGCCTGAAATAAACCATCCCAAATAAACAAACTACCGGTATGGCAGTTTACCTTGCATATGCCTGTCCTTTGCGTGGTATTAGGATAACCATGTTGCTATTATTATGTCATCCTTCCAAGCTATTAAAAGCCTCTCAACTCACGTGCACCCTTGCCTCATGCATATGCTGTGCGTGCATCCTCTTCAGAGACTCGGTGGGAGTATAGAGTGTAGGTAGAGTGTCAGCCAGAGGCCACAGTGTTCATGCTGCTGTTCTCTGTGTCCCAGGTATCCAATCAGTGAAGTCCAGGCAGCTGTCTGAAGACACCATGGGGGCGATGGGCCCTAGCAAAGGTGTCGCTCAGGGATTGAACCGTACTTCAGGGGTCAGGAGGTCATTCAGAAAACCGCCTGAGGTACGATGCTTCTTTTTCCTGTTCTGTTTTTTTACTCCATTTGGAAAAAACAAATGTAATGACGTGGACGGCCGTGATCTCTCCTCTCACAGCATCCTGTTGATGACATTGATAAGATGAAGGAACGGGCTGCCATGAACAACTCATTCATCTACATTAAGATCCCCCAAGTGCCCCTCTGTGTCAGTTACAAGGTGGGTTCCATACATCCTACCACTGCTGCTCATCCATCAGTATCTTTGTTTTGATCAGCACCTTTTGAAAGGCTGCTGCCTTTTGGTAATTTCTCATAGATTTTCTAAATCCGGAGAGTGTGAACATACCCTTATGTAGCAATGTACTGCGCATGTTGTGCATGTTTGTCTTTTTGTTTTTTGTACGTTGATCTTATGTGATATGGACTACTGTCTGAAATAAAGATTATATATATAATGTATTCTGTAGTTAGTCTGATATTTATAAAATCTTCAAATGCTCTATCCCCAGGGAGAGAAGAGCAGTGTGGACTGGAAGGACCTAAACCTTGTTCTGCCTTGCCTGGAGTACCACAATAACACCTGGACCTGGCTGGACTTTGCAATGGCTGTGAAGAGGGACAGTCGTAAAGCACTGGTTGCACAGGTAGAGTTCCCTGAAATCAGCTGGTCACTGTGGTTTCATGGCATCTGAGGCCAGCGTCCATAAAAGCAGTGTCTAGTGTATTGTGGCAGTGGCTCAGGAGGTAGAGCGGCCACTTGGGAAGCGGAAGGTTCCCAGTTCGATCCCTTGCTGCCCCCCAGTAGTGGCAACGTGTCCTTGAGCAAGACACTGAGCCTGATGAGCAGGTTTGTGCCTTGCATGGTTTCCTCTGCCGTCAGTGTACAGATGTGTGTGAATGGGTGAATGTAAAGCACTTTGGGTAAAGGTGCTGTATACATGCACCATTTTGTTTTCCATTATCCTGTCAGTTAATTAGGATCGTAGTAGTAAAGGGAATTGGCTGGATAGATGGATTTTTATTGTTCCCAAGAAGTTTTCAGTTGCTATAGCAACTTTACAGTGATGTAAGATTAAAACATAAAACAAAGACACAGATATGGTAAAGAACAACAAACAAGGTATTAGGGTAACACTAGTTGAAATAAAATGACAATTAAAATGCAGTATAAAGACAACTCCAGGGCTGGTCAAGTGTTCATAATGTCTAAGCCATCAGAAAGTAAAACAAAAACGGAACTATCTAAAGGACCTAAAGACTTACCTGTCACATTCAATCATTCAAGTCATTGTTGTGAGAAAATTAAAATTGTACTTTTTCTTTTGTTTTTGTCTCATGGTCCAGATGATAAAGGAGAAACTGCGCCTTAAGCCTGCTTCTGGTTCAGACCCACGGGGAAAGTCATCTGAAGGGAAGTCCGACAACGGCATTCAGCAGCAGGAGGAAGACGAGAAGGCCAGGCTCCTCATCGGACTCAGCGCCACCGACAGGAGTTCAAGCAAAAAGAGCATCTTCAGCCGACGACACAAGTGACACACTCACACACAAGTCCAATTTATACTTTGTCGTACAACCCTTTTGCTAAAATAATATTTATTATGCATATTTTCAGCTGACAAAGGGGATATAGACTTTTTTTTTTTACAATTATGTTTGGTAATTATCATTTCATTTAGATAGGAGGAGAAGAGATTTTTCAATCATTCTTGTCACTTGTGGAAAGGTTGTGCGATGGAGGATAAATTAAGCCTTAACTATGACAGGCCACTATGGCAGCTACCACACTCATTTTGGAATCTAGGAGAGAGCAGGCCGTTTGTGTCAGAATTTCAGTGGCCATGCTCTGATGTGGTGAAGCAGAATTGAAAATGGGGACCAGGAACATCAAGTCTAGACGGTGTCCAGTGTTGTGTGTTTTCCTTATCCACTATTAAACCTGTCTGTCTGTGATCTACTTGTTGTCAAGGAGAAGGTGCTCCATTTCTCTCAACTGATATTGGGCCTAAATATCATTTCGAAATCTGAGAGGAACTTAAAACAACTTCAGGGTCACCAGGGTAACCATGATTTGACCAAGTATATACTGTACATTTGAGGTATTTGTGCCATTACATTTTCACGCTGCATTTCACAGGTTTAAAGAAAATCGCCAATTACATTTCTTTGAGTATAACCGGGATGATTTACTTAACACTTCTAAGTATGACTGGTTCAACCGTATCCGTACACTTGCAAGGTTGAGATCACCTTTTCCTGCTGGTCCAGGAATACTGGATGTCAAACTTGCTGCACCTTGAAAACCACTTGGATTTAGAATCTTGCTAAACAAGAATAGACTGTATTTTGGCATGAATTGAATATTGTATACCGGTAAGTCTATATGATCGTCATATCGACATGAAAACCCATTACTGTTAATTCATTTTATTTGTACGTATACTGCCTGCATCTTTCAGCTGGCTGACATGTTATTGTACCTCACATCACACCAGTGCAATACACCAAGAACAGAGCAGCAAAAATATATTAGCCAAAATAGATTACTGCACTTCTGTTGGCAATTGTGGTTGTGGCAAAAAAAAAATATGTTTGCAGCTAAGCTAATAGCTGATTGATATTTTGTAATTTTAACACTGAAGCACTTTTTATGCAAAATATTTTCCAATATTTTTGTAACCATGTTTGTTTCTGTTAAGTTACTATGCTGCTAAGCCTGTTATTTCAGTCCCACTTCTATCAAAACATACTGTATTTTTGTCCAAATATTTCAATTAAATAGATTAAAAATCACATTTCACTGTTTTATCAGCACAGATCAGTTCTGTGCTACATCAGGACTGTCGCTTTGCTTGTAATTGTTTAATGTTTACCAATCAATAAAGGGTAATAGTCTCTGTTCAATTAATTTGTTTGATCTATTCCTTTATTTTCAATAGAGACTGTTGTGTGATTACTGATATAATATGGGAAAGTGAGCGGATGATTGACCATTAATCTGACAGGCTGTACTGGAGCGCAATCAACTATACTGTGTAGTTGTAGGAGAAATATAGATTTAATGTAAGAACGTGATGGGCAATGAGTGACCAATGCTTGATTAGATAATCACATGTTAAGTTATTTTCAGTATTGCAGTATTCGAACATTTAGGTTCTCTTGGTGCGATCCACACGTTTTGATGGAAGTAACTTCACTAGTTCACACTTCACACAGTGAATATAATTAAATGTGTGAGGCAGAGCTCCTATAGATTTAAATGGAGTCCAGTATATTATTGTTGTTAAACCCACCTGATAATGTATTTTGTTTGATTTTCTATCCAAATATAGAGCTTTAACTTTAAGAATGTATTTGTGTTTTAACCCCAAAAATATCACTCAAGCTTTAAAGTAAAAGGCACATGGGAATGACCCAACCATCATTGGGGTGAACAGGTTCAGGTTGTCTATAGATTTTGGTCCATGCATGTTTAGTGGTCTTATAATTATATGGGGAGAGATTGGCATTCCTATATACTGTACTGTTGTTGCGGAATCCCTGAAACAGAGTACCCATCTCATTGTTTTGATTGATTGAAGTATTTATTAACAATTTGCAGAATTCAGATTTTACAGGGGCCAGTTTTGAATTGCAGACGTCCGTAGGTGCCCTTTGAGAGCGGTTTTAAAGGAGTCAAGGGATTTGAAGGAGTCAAGGGCGTTGGTGGTGGCATTGGATGATGAGGTACACTTGCAAATACATCCTCTTAATGTGACTGTCTCCTCCTTTGGTCGCTCTTTTGTCCTTGATAACTTAGTACAATGCAGTATAGACTACATATTCTGACAGCCAATAGTCCGACAACCAACAGTCCCACTACTCCATTAGTCCGACAACCAATAGTCCGACACCCCAACAGCACCACTCAGTTCAAACTGGTCTGATTTGTTTTTCTCAGATGGACAGCAGTTGTGGGCATGTGCACTGTATAAAATATTTATGCTAGCAATTGCATATTGAGCAAACTGGTAGTTTACCTGTATGGTGCTTTTTAGCGCCTTTATCCAAAGTGCTTAACATTGTGCATTATATCCACCCATGCATTCACAGTCACACACTGACGGCACAGACTGCTCATCAGGAGCAGTTGGAGATTTACCCCCTTTCCAAAACAAGCTCCTCGCCAGTAGCCCTACACACTGACTTCCACCACTCTGTATGCGAGGCTGCGCCATATTAAGTGTCGTCTGAAACCAAATAGCCTTGAGTGGAAGTGGCTTATAAAGCCCTCAAGGGCGAGTCTATACCGTGTTAAAGAAGGACACTTGACCTCTGACAACTGAACTGACCTCATAGATGGCCGCAGATGGCCACATGAAGTCTCATATCCACATTATAGTTACACTATTGCCATGTCGACCATGAGAAGCACATGATAGGATTTCTTCTTTTTGAGTGTTGCAACCACTCCAAGGAACAGCAATGTCAAGGGGTCCCTATGTCCCAACCTATGTCCCTATGTCCAAACCTATGTCACTATGTTTAGAGTACCAGTAGGGTCAAAAGTGGCACTGTTGTGCTACAAACGGAGAGAGATTGTTGCACTGATGCCTGCTAATTACAGAGAGAGAGCGCGAGGGAGAGGTGTCTGCTAAATACTAATTCCCCCACACAGTAGCTGTCATTTCTCGACCGTTTCGGACGTGGGGCGGTTCGCCGGAACCGGGCTGGCACCCTGGGCGCGTTCACACGGAGTTGCACCACTCAGTTCACACAGGTGTGATTTTTTGTTTCATATAAACATTCTTGATGATTGTAATAATATGTTCTTTCAGATTCCATGATTAATTTCCAGCTTTATTTATTAGGTTACAAGAAATAAGAATAATGCTTATCAATGCCATTCAAACAGGCACATCTAAAGTAAACGCAGATGCTGTAAAGAAGTAATTTTCAAGGATAGAAGTCTCACGCTGCAGATTTGAAGCTCTCAACTGTAAATAAATAAATGAAATTATACATACGAGTTTAAACAACACGTAAGATACAAATCCCCCCAGTCAAAAAACAAACATAGTCTAATTAAACATAAAAGGTTAGTATAGTTCTGTATTTCTTTGGAATTCGTAATTCATTGAGGGCATAGCAAATCTAATGGTCCTGGATGGCATTGCAATACACTCAGGGTATGGAGTTTGATTCCCCTTATGTAAAACATACGGTATACCGCATCCCATACACATGGGATGAAATTGTTGACCAAATGACATGCATTCCTAATTGTAATACTTGAATATAAATTAGTATGGCTAACTTTCAGCCTTGGTATGACCTATTTGGAAGAACAAGGACAACCTTAATAAGACTGGAAATTGAGGACCAGATTAAGTATCATCATTAAATGCTTTTAATTAGATAACAGAAAGGGAAAAAAAACTACTGCCCCGGTGGGGACAGTGGCATATAATTGGTGCAGTTCTTCAAGTCATCCCTCTATTTAAAGCTGTATCTCCTGAATGGGAGTGTGTCGACTCCTCCTGTTGCTCCTCCGCTGCCTGACATTGAATTCCCCTTCAGGCCCTTGTCTTAGACAGGTCCACCATGGCTCTGTTATGGCTCTATCTTATGGTAGCAGTCCAGTGACCCATATCTACTTTCAGAGACACACTGACACACAATGGAAGGAGTGCCTGAAACTCACCTAAGACATTGTCGCTCTCAGGTGGACACCTTTTCAGAAAGAATAACCTGTGTTCCAATGGAGCCAATGTTATTTAGTCACAAACTCTTGTTAACACGTTTCTTTGATTCTGTATTTATAAAACCCTTAGACACATTAACACACATTCATTTTCACACAGAGACAAAATTCAAAAATAGCAGCTACTTTTGTTACACTAATATGATGGTATTAATTTACGAAAGAAAAACAAAGTGAGTCTTTTTCCCAACAGCAACAATATTCTTCAAAATATTTTTTTAATATACACAATGGGTCCTTATGGGCCCATTTAACATATGCTTAATGATTCTCCTAAAGAATATGCTCATACATTACTGTAATATAGGTGGTCTTGTACAGTAACATGATCCTATGTTCCCTGACTGAAACCTACAAGTTACCGTAGTTCTATTTTTGGTCAGTTCACTTATATTTTGTACAGTTCAAACACTCAACAAAGCAGTGCATGAGTTGCTCTGAAACGAAAATACTCAAGTGGATTTTTAGGGCAAAGACCAAATTATCGAGGGAATTAAAACTGCCTATGGCGCATTTCAACTAATTAAAACAAAAATAGCATGCAACTACAGTTTAGAGATTAAATGAGGTTGCTTTAGGGTTGCTTTAGTGTTAAAATAGAATATAAAATGTATCATTTGACAATCCTGAATATTATGCAGCAGTCTGTTTGGAATCATTTTTGATAGACAGGTATCTATATTAACTCTTCAACACTCATGCATGAAGGAAGCATGAGTTCAAGTCCGTTGCTCCCGTTCTCCCCATATATGGGGACTAGGTTGGCGGAGGGTGTGTAGAGCCCAGGATCACATTAGATAATTGACAAAGGGGTGATAAATGGGTTACAGAATTGTGGGATAAAGATTATTAAAACAGAAAATGCACACATCCACGTCCGCTTTGTTAAGAGTTACCTTTGTTGAATCAACAAAATGCTCTTAACTCATACATCAAAGGCATTTCATAGAGTATGATTATATTCATACATACAGTATCCCACATATTAATGTGGGTATTTAAACTCCGCCCAGGGGTAGTGGCTCATGTCATGTGACATAGTTGGGCGAGATACAAACTAGGACTGAGAGAGAAACTTTTCATCAGTCTTCTTCTCTTCAGTGGACAAAGGTTTGATTTTACATTTTATCTGGTAAGACCCTTATGGGTATTCATTAACTGGCTTGCTGGAGTATTTATCAACAGTATAAGACTTTATTTTAGATTCTGGTTTTTATATGAATTAATTACCAATTATGTACCATGCTTCATTAAATAACAGTAATATATATATATATATATATATATATATATATATATATATATATATGAAATGTTTGTGTGAATTGACATAATATGTCAATTCATATATAATTGACACATTATTTATGCCATATAAATAATAGCATTGTACGGTATTATGATGACAACGATCCCAAAAGCAACTATTACAATTTTATAGTTCATTCATTCTATCCAGAATAATAATATACCATCCATACACCAATAACATGGCTGTTATATTAGTCTGGAAAACATTCCCTGACTATGGGGAAAAGTGTGTTATTTTGCTTAGGTTGGTTGGACTAGTGCTACAGTTGTCTTGGAAGAGCCACAGAGTTTGTTGAATTATGATTAATTTCATCAACATTACATGCATAGTCAATTAATGGTGTATTATCGCCCCTTGTTTTGGAATTGCGTATATAGAAGCAGGTATGATACATAGCAGTGTCAGCACTCAACATAATACTTGTTCGCCATCTCATCAGTTTTTTTTGTCATTACATTTAACTTTCAACTAACACTATAAACTTTGAGTTACAGTGGGGCAGCTATGCTAATAATTTCCATGAATTTGCTCAATTATGCTGATTATTAATTACATTCAATTAAAACCACTTGCAGTCAGTTATTTAATGTATCCTGCACATCTATTCAGGTTGTAAGACAATTCTCTCAGGATGACACACCAGTTTCCTACGCTCTCTGCAGCACAGAAGAAAGACCTTCATGAGACGGCACTACGCATAATATCCCCTGGGAAGGGCATCCTGGCTGCGGATGAGTCTGTGGGTCTGTGAAGACCTATGGAGATACTAAATAATGGCATATAATCATTTAGGACTTGCACATAATGCAACGGTTGTACTGAAATGATTGCTTCACTGTGAATACATTTTCAACAGTCCATACTGCTTCATCACAGGACTGTGTCGCTCATTTAAAAAATATATATTATTGTTTTGTTATTTTCAACAAGCAACACCGCCATGCAGCAAAGAATAAATTAGGCTTTGCATTTACATTTTGTTGCAACAGGCAGCATGGCTAAACGTCTGGCCCAGGTGGGAGTGGAGAACACTGAAGAACAGCGCAGACAGTACAGGCAGATCCTCTTCAGTGCAGATGATCGCATCAACAGCTGCATCGGAGGGGTCATCTTCTTCCACGAGACCCTGTACCAGCACTCGGACGCCGGCGTACCCTTTGTCAAAATTATAAAGGACAGGGGCATCATGGTTGGCGTCAAGGTAGGATCATTTTATATTTCACAAATTCACATGAGGAACTACAATCCCTAGTGGTATAAAAATGGTCTTAAGGAAAATGTATCCGCATTAAATATGAGGATCTCTTGTTGCTATATTATGGTTGTGGCTACGTGAGATCTTATGTTCTGTCACTTCCCAGGTCGACAAGGGTGTCATCCCCCTGGCAGGAACCTGTGGAGAAACCACTACACAGGGTACAGTAAGAAAATAAAAAAATATCCCCCCCCTGAGTTCTTTGATGATTTCATTCAGACAAACATACTGTACGGTGCAAGATGCTTTATGGACTTTTTTTCTTTAGGTCTGGATGGTCTGTCAGATCGCTGTGCACAGTACAAAAAGGATGGAGCCGTCTTTGCAAAGTGGCGCTGTGTGCTCAAAATAAGTGACACCAACCCATCTAAACTGGCCATCGCAGAGAATGCAAATGTTCTGGCGCGTTACTCAAGTATCTGCCAACAGGTTCGGCCTCTCTGGTATATTCCACGTCAACATTTGTGAACACTGGAAGGATGTTAATTTTGTTAATCGTTGTGTGCATTTTGACATGCAGAATGGCATAGTGCCCATCATAGAGCCAGAGATTTTGCCAGATGGAGATGATGACCTGAAGCGCTGCCAATATGTTACTGAGAAGGTGGGTTCATGCATTTGAGAAGATAGGGAGCGAGACATAGTGAGAGAAAGAGCTAGAAAGAGAGTCAGAGAGAGAAAGAGGACATCTAGGCCAGAAGGAACAATATCATATCATACATGTGCTGTGGTATTGCAGGTTCTTTCTGCAGTCTACAAAGCCATGTCTGACCACCATGTGTACCTGGAAGGTACTCTGCTCAAACCCAACATGGTCACCCCTGGACACAGCTGCTCTACCAAATACACACCAGAGGAAGTTGCTATGGCAACTATCACTGCATTGCGCCGCACAGTTCCCCCTGCGGTCCCAGGTAAGCTAAGATAACACTTCAGGTCTAAGAAACAAACAAATACAGAAATGAAAATCCATTTAAAATAAATGTCCATGAACTGAGCTATGCCCTGTTACACGGCAATGTTTTTTGGTATCCCTACAGGAGTGGCATTTCTCTCAGGCGGTCAGAGTGAAGAGGAGGCCTCTATCCATCTGAATGCACTCAATAACTGTCCTCTAGTCAAGCCCTGGACTCTAACATTCTCCTTTGGCCGAGCCTTGCAGGCCTCTGCTCTCAAAACCTGGCGAGGACATAAAGAAAATGAGAATGCCGCAACTGAGCAGTTCATCAAGCGAGCTGAGGCATGTCTTTTTTTTTTTTTTTTTACTGTAATCATACAATGACATTTTTACTCAACAACAATTATATGAATATACACCTATGGCGTTTATTTACTGTTGTGCATTTCTTTCTATTATCTTTTTGCACACAGGTGAATAGTCTTGCTTGCCAGGGGAAATACACTGGTGGCAACGACAGTGGTGATGCTGGCCAGCAGGTCTATGGGTCCAGTCATGCATACTGAGCAGCATGTTTCAGCTCTTACCAACAAAATAGTATATCATTACCATAACCAAGCCGCATCACAGATGAATAGTTAAATAATAATAATAAGTTGAAAGTTAATTTACAGTATAAACACTCTTGATGGAGGTGTTGCATGAAAACAGAAGTTGACATTGTATTTTGACGTGCAAGGACAATCAGAAAATGGCCTTTGCCTGAGCATTTGAATGCATGTTATAAAATGAAAAGTGGTTGACTTTGTTCCAAATACATGCTCTTATGACACCGATAATTAAAGCTACATAATTTGGTAAATATAATTTCATTTAAAGCAATTACTTGCCTTGTGTAGTGAAAAAGAAATACTACCATAAAACAAAGAACAAAATAACAATAAGTAGTGAGGATGTGTGTATTTTCTTTTTCTCTTAATGACCAAAATAAAACTACTACTACTAATGACTCATTATGAGTTATGACTGCAGCCCATTGCATTTATGTAATGCAATTTCCTGCCCATTATGTGGATTTTTGATTTGTGTGTGTGTGTGTGTGTGTGTGTGTGTGTGTGTGTGTGTGTGTGTGTGTGTGTGTGTGTGTGTGTGTGTGTGTGTGTGTGTGTGTGTGTGGTGCGGTGCGGTGCGTGTGTGAATGTGTGTGCGCGCGCAGCTTGTATGCAATGTATTCAATGGTGTATCTGATATTCTACCACTTCTTAGATACGTTTCCAACGTATATTCTGCTACTTAGGTTCTCATTGTTAGTGTTTTCTGTGCACTGGAATGAAGTAGATCAACATATTATAATAAAAAGGTATCTTAAAACAATAATGTGTAATTTATTTGGATAGTGATATTAAAATATTTTTACTCCCATAATTTAAATATATTAACAAACATCTGGATTGCATTTATTAGTACTTACTTATTACATTTTACTTCATTTTTGTGGTTGCTTTGACAGGCTGCTACATTATATGAATCATTAAAAATAATCCAAATATGTGCTGTTTTTGGATTGAGGTTTGGATTGAGGTTTTCTAAATATGCAAACTAAATAGATTTTTGCTGCCAGAATATTCATCCCAGTGGTCAGTACAATATTGCTATAAAGAAAGATGTTACCAGCTCTCCCTACCAGCCATCAAACAAACATCTCATTAAAAGCCCATTTGTTCACTTTCATCTGTGAAACTATAACAAACAGAATGTATTCTGCAAACAAGAATCGCAAGCAAGAAATAAACAACTTTTGCAATCAAAATCCATGTTTTATACGTTAATCAGGTGAAAAGGGAGGTGGAACAATGTTGGCGTCAAGTTCAAACTATTCAAATTGATCTCTTTAAAGTGCTATAAACAGTGCATTTCAATTAAGCTATTTCAAAACTATATTCAACAGAGAATAAACATAAAGCTCAGTGAGAAAGAAATCTGTCTGATTTGATTATTTTGAAAGATAATTTCATATCAGTTACTAGGTCTACTTACTTTTCATAATTAACTAACTTTGACCTAGATTCATTTTCTGGTATCTACTTTTATTTTCAGGTTCCACCATGTACCTACATTCCACCTTTTATGCAGACATAATTTGCATTGGTCCCCTCTCAGCATGACAGGCTGTGCGGTTTTATAATATATGGATATGGATATGCAAAAGTTGCCTGTGTAAAAGTCAACAGGAAGATGTATCAACAATCTTGTATGTATCAAATGTATCCATAATTTTTAGATAATGTAGGCTTTTACACAGACCATATCTGAGAGTATGAGTGTATTCAACATGCTGTCAAAACGAAATTACAGCTCCAGTTTATTTTTGAGTCTTGCATAGGCTAAACAATACATGGATTATAAAAAGATTGGTACAACTATCTTATATACAAGTGAAAAGGTGTACCCATACTCATTCTTCATGCTCTATCTCCGACCGAACCACACTTTTACCACACATCTCTATATGCAAAATAAATTCGCCACCCTCCCCGAACTGACATAGCCTATTTTTTAGCCGTTCAAGTTTCTTATTTACTCTGCAAATATTACTTTTATGAAAATCACGATCGAGCCAGCAGATAAACGGGTGCCACAACACGCCGAGAAACAAGGAATTTAACCACGCTACTTGCATACACTGCAACTCGCTTACAATTCGCAAACCTGGCAACACTGCCTGCCTCTTACGTCACCAGCTCTGCTCCTCCTGGCCTCCGTAGTCCGTCGCGCTCACAATCTGTCGCAGCCATCTTGCTTTTCTTTTGGATGGGCGAGTGGACATTTAATGCTAATAAATTAATTATAGGTCCAGCAAGCAAATCATGATGGTCTGATTGTGCTCAATAGGTCACAATAACATTCCGAAATTAGGTGTTGTGTTTTGTATGGCATTTTCCCCAGTAGTAGTTGCATATCTATCTCAGCTTTTGCCTGATAGCACACATGCTAACGTCAGCAGCCATAGCAACATACAGTGTGCGCAGACATAACATGAGTTGTTTACAACACAAACACACGGCCTTTTCACCACGCAATACACACAACAGCTCGGGAGTTATTAAACCGAACGTGGACGCTGTTTCAGTGTTACATTTGCTGCGCATATCGGAATAATTGTAACGGCATGCATGATAAATGTAACAACGCTAAAAAACACCATTAAACATATCGTTTTCACCTTAAAGCTATTACATTTCATTGAAGCAACTCCTTAGCATTGTTTTCATACCATGGATGTGATAAGATAATGTATCAAACATAAGGGAAATATTAAATAGGATCGGGTGTACCAGTTTGGCCATTTCTTTTTTTTCAATGGGGCAATACATTGATTAAACAAACGTTTGATTGATTGAGTTGTACAACGTTATACAACCCTAAACTAATTTTAGAATACACTACACAATACAATACAATTTTAGAACATATTTTGCACGTTCCATTTTTTTACTCAGAGATCCCTTTAGCTACACATGTAATATTTCCAGGCAACGGACCTACACATGTCAGCTACCATAAACCACTTCAAGTTATTAGGACGAAATAACTGACAGGAGTGACGGTGCTGTGCTGTGAGTAAACTAATAGGGGAGAGCCGCCAAGGATGTAACATTTTGCACGTTTCATTCTTTTACTCAGAGATCCGTTTAGCTACACATGTAATATTTTCAGGCAACGGACCTACACATGTCAGCTACCATAAACCACTTCAAGTTATTTTTTTGATAAAACAGGTCGGGAGTTATTCAACCGAACGTGGACGCTGTTTCAGTGTTACATTTGCTGCGCATATCGGATCAATTGTAACGGCATGCATGATAAATGTAACAACGCTAAAAAACACCATTAAACATATCGTTCTCAGCTTAAAACAATTACATTTCATTGAAGCAACTCCTTAGCATTGTTTTTATACCATGGATGTGATAAGAAAATGTATCAAACATAAGGGAAATATTAAATAGTATCGGGTGTACCAGTACCAGTTTGGCCATTTCTTTTTTTTCAATGGGGCAATACATTGATTAAACAAACGTTTGATTGATTGAGTTGTACAACGTTATACAACCCTAAACTAATTTCAGAATACACTACACGATACAATACCATTTCAGAACATATAATATTGGCCAATATGTCAAATATGTAAATATTACATATAATGGCATTGAATGGAAGCGGACCATTTGTAACACATGTTACAAATGACCCGCTTTTGCAAGTTTTCTTTGCAGTTGCTTACAGACCAGAATGAACGTGAATTCCGTCTAAACACGATGCAAACTAATGAAGAACATAAGCATGAACACATCCATGTGGATTTTTATTCACCAACACCAAAGACAAAAATTGTACCACACATATACTCCAGGTGTAAAATTAGACGCATTTTGAAGGTAAACACTTCAAACTTCAAACTCCTGGCCACGTAGAGTACGTTGCTGTACACATACTGACGCGATGGCGTCATGGTGGCGTTGACCAATCAAGATATAACGTCCATGTTACAACCGTGAAGCGTTACAACCTTGGCGGCTCTCCCCTACATTTGTTACTAACATTAGGTTGTGGCGAAGTAGACACGTGGCCAGCAGATACTGTGTTTTGGACAAACAGGCTAGGTATTGGTGTTGATTTGGGTCAACTGGACAAACAGCGTGGTGTTGTTTTGTGTCTGTGTTTGTGTTGGAGCGCCTCAGTGTGGCCGTACAGGTCATGTGCAACCTCTTCCACAGAGAGATGGAGACACTAAATCTCAGCTGGACAAACATGTTTGCATGCATGCATCGCTGCCTTGCATGCTGTGTGCTACTGTTGAGTCTGTCACTTACTTTGACTGATTTATGGCATTGTCTTTCTGTTAAAATCCAACTATGTTAATTTAAGAACTCTGGGCATATAGGTCATTGTTTATTCACTGTGCACACGTGTAGCCTATTGTATGTCAGACTGTATGTCTGTCCCACAGTCACAATCCTTTAGTACTTAGGCTGTGGAAATATTCAGGACAAAACAATGGTACATTTCCAATAACCCATTCGTTACTACATGTGGAGTCAACTCCCGCCATTTATTTCTTCCCATAGTGCGTGGCAAAGTCGATCTGGGATGAGTGCGCGCGTAGCGCGCACGAAATTCTAGTAGCATACAAATTATATTGTATATTGTGTTAGTAATTGTAGGCTAACATACAGATTGGTCAAAATAACTTTTTATTCACTATATAAAAGTTATTGCTGATCAATGTTCATCAATACAATGTCAATCACAAGCAGTCACCAACTATAGGATGGATGAATGAATTAATATATAAAACCAGTGATGGTTATGATCATCATAGCATAGGCATAGCCCATACCACCATCTGCTGGAAAGACATTGTAAGAAAACATTGAATTAGGCAACTCAATTGTGAGCCAACTCTGAAAATTGTTTGCACATTTTCGTGGCATCTCATGGAAACATACTGTATAGGAATAATTTGTTCATTGATGATTATTTTAAATGTTCTATATTCTAAAGCAGTGGTTTTCAACCAGTGGATCTTGAGGGAGTTTCAGGTTGTCCCCAGCTAAATGATGGAGAGTTGGTAACCAAATTAACCCTCATAGATCTAAATTTAGATGTAACTATTGAGAGCGTAGAATGAAACCAAATAGACCTATACCAGTCCATTTGGTTTCATTTTATGCTCTCAAGAGTTACATTATTGTAAAACATCTGTATTAGGCTACTTGGTCCACGTGGCTCAAATGGCAAATAAATGACACATCTGACAGGCAGTGTTGGCTCTGTCAACAGACTCCACACACACACACACACACACACACACACACACACTGCAGAAGTGTGTGTGTGTGTGTGTGTGTGTGTGTGTGTGTGTGTGTGTGTGTGTGTGTGTGTGTGTGTGTGTGTGTGTGTGTGTGTGTCACAATCTGGCAACACTGGAGTCAGGCGCGCTTTCAAACACGGCAGCAGCTGCTTCTCCTGTCTACTCTCCAGTCTCCACCACAAGTTCACTTCACAGCCAGTGTTGTGTTCTCTTCTAGACCTGCGTACAAGGAGGTCGAAAACGTCTTGTTCTATGTGATTGATTTTTTGTAATAGTTTTGTTTATTTATTTTCTCTGCGAGAACATCGATCAATCGTAATAAATACTGAACAACAACGGACCAGGTTAGCCAGCGCGTAGCGGAGCGGTGGGCATCGTGTGTGTGCAGGAGGAACCATGTCGGAACAGACGGGAAGTGTTGTACGAGGCCCTGCTGGAAACAACGACTGTCGGATCTACGTAGGAAATCTCCCCCCTGATATCCGCACCAAAGATGTCGAGGACGTTTTCTACAAATACGGAGCGATTCGAGACATCGACCTGAAGAACAGGAGAGGAGGACCGCCGTTCGCTTTCATTGAATTCGATGATCCCAGGTAACGAGCTAACGCTAAGTAGCTAGTTGGCTAACCTGGACAGTAAAATATGCTTAATGTATCGCGCGACAAAATATGACTTGATGTGAAAATGAAATACTTCCAAGTTTAAAGTGTTTGGGTTTTTTAAGCTCGCATGACATGGTAACATTGAAGCGAAGCCCTTTAGGCCCCATAGAGCACAGAGCCATGTTGTGTGAGTGGCTCGGACTATGTCCTGGGTCCAGCGTGCACAGCACGCCCTCTATGAGCACGCCTCGTTGTTGACCTAGTCACAACAGAAACGTGGTGCGCGGGGGTTCGGTTTTGAGTGTAAAGTCCACGTTACTTTAATGGCAATGCAACCTCGCAGTTGTGCGATTTTAAGATGCATACTTTTACCTCGCCCGGTTAGCCTGTAATGTTAACTTCCTGCATCTTGTATTGTTGTTGCCCTGCAGAGGTATTAGCAGTTGTTGTGTTTTTATATTTTTAGTCAGTGTAAACATGACAGCGTCAGTGTTTACTGTTTCAGCGTCAGTGTTTTGAGCTGCCAAACAAACACAAAACCTAGTGTTCAAACCAGTGGGCTGAAATTGTAAAAAATTATAATAACATACAAAATAATAACCAAAAAATATAAAATCTATAATTAAATAATAAGTAGATGATTGATAATTGAAGATTATCAAAAAAGGACAACGAGCCGTTGTTGTGGTCTTATACTTTATTATTGCAACAACTCTTTGGCAAATCCATATTGTTATGATTATGATCACATTGGTGAGTCAACTATCAGTCACTTTTCTGTACGTGTGCAACTTTGCAAGCAAGGCTGGCCACGTTAGCTACTCAATGTTTTCGAATTTCGATTAATTGAAATTGAATACATTTACCAATAGAAACAAACAAGCCTTTTCTGGTTTCATCTTTTTAGCAGACCGTGTATTCCGGTATGTGTACTGTACTTCCCTGTGCCTGTCCAGTCCTTGCCAACTGTTAAAGTATTCAATCGATCAATAGCAGTTCATCTGAAACCGTAGTCTCCCATGTCTAACCAATGACATTCAAATCGTCTTTTTCAGGGACGCAGATGATGCCGTTTATGGACGTGATGGATATGACTACGATGGCTACAGACTGCGTGTGGAGTTCCCGCGGAGTGGGAGAGGTGGTGGGAGAGGAGGTGGTTTTGGTGGTGGAGGTGGAGACCGAGGTGGTGGTGGCGGCGGCGGTGGCGGGGGGCTCGGTGCACCCAGGGGCAGATATGGCCCCCCATCCAGACGCTCTGAGTACAGGGTCATTGTTTCAGGTAATATCACCAGTTTGTGCATCATGACTAATAAGCAGTGTTGCCAACTCTACTGAGAGAAATAAGCCAACCCACCTCCAAAACAAGCCAAATCTTGCGAGAGGAATAATCCCACATTGAAAAAACAGGCCACATATTGAATATTCTTAATTAAAAAAATATTTGATGCATAATCCATTATAATTACTATGTCAATTATGTTTTAGTTATTTATTTTAACAATACACATATTTAGCCAGGGCTTAATAAGTAGAGATGCCAGACTGAGTGTCACTCAATGTGATTCACACTCCCTCAAACATATGAGGAATTATACTATACATCAAAGAAACGTTGGCTTGTTAGATTTGCCAAAGAAGCCACAGCATCCTACTATAAATGCACCACGTGTGTGTGTGTGTGTGTGTGTGTGTGTGTGTGTGTGTGTGTGTGTGTGTAATGCACGTAACGCGAGAACTGTTTGCCCCACCGACTTCAAATTCAACACATGACATCCGGTCCGTTGGTTAAAGTGCTCCGTTGCTATGAATCGATTGGGCGTTATAATTTAATGGATTAAATAACCGGGTTCTATGACAAGTTAACAACGGTATTATTAGGTTCCAAAGTTGTATCGTTCTCAAGTAGATCGGTGCAACCTGCAACTCACCATTCTTTCCTGCAACTTTGGGGGGAAAATAACAGCGGGAAATATGGCAACACTCACGCAATGATGCCCCACAAAACACCCATGTATAAGTTGTTAGAAACATTTCAGTAAATTTAATTTTAGTGAACAGTTAAATATTGAAATGTGGCTTCTTGTGACTTTTTGCATGGAATAAATATGGTCTTGTTTCATGATTTGTGTTAAAGGGCTCCCCCAAAGTGGCAGCTGGCAGGATCTGAAAGACCACATGCGTGAAGCTGGAGATGTGTGTTATGCAGACGTCTTCAGAGATGGAACCGGGGTGGTCGAATTTGTGCGCAAAGAAGACATGACCTACGCTGTTAGAAAACTGGACAACACCAAATTTCGATCACATGAGGTATGTGTACTGATTTGACTCCTATTCACGGATATTGTTTCTTTGCCTTTCGGGAAGGTGAGTACTTGTCTGAAATGTTGACGGCAACAGTGAAATTGTTTTCGGTTGATAGGGAAGGGAGCAGTTGTGGCCCTTGCTTCCAAATTCCAGCTCCGGTGTGTTCACTTTAGGTGATGCAAAGAGGGTGTGGTCTCTTCAATGTCAAGTTCTCTTGTGTCTACCAGGGAGAGACCGCATACATTCGTGTGAAAGTAGATGGCCCCGGCAGTCCGAGCTATGGAAGATCACGCTCCCGTAGCCGTGGCAGCCGAAGCAGAAGCCGGAGCCGCAGCCGCAGCCGCAGCAACTCCCGTGGCCGGGCCAGAGCGTCGCCCCGCTACTCTCCTCGTCATAGCCGCTCTCGCTCCCGTTCCTGAGTCTTTCTATCAACCATTGATGTTTTGCCCTTTTAATGAATTCTCTGTATACCCTCCTGTTTTGAGTTTTTCAGACGTCAGCTGTTTATTTTAATTTTTTGAATATCTTGTCCCGATGTCGTTGTGGAAGACCTTGGTATGTAGATGTGTCCCTTTTTTACATTTCCTCACCCTTCCAGCTGCTTTGTCCTGTTTTGGTCTCTGCAGTTTTGTTTTGACTTTTTTTTTTGTGCAAAATGTGCTGTTATGAGTTTGCAAAAATGTTGAGCTGCACCCTTTTGCACTCAGTGTTTTTGTGTTTGAAAATTGAATGTTATCTTTTTCATGGGTTGACTGGGTGGGTGGATGGGGGACATTGCTTAACTGTATTTTACCCTTGTGTCTTCCTTTAGAAATCTGAAGATAAGGATTAAAAGAATGATTTGGAATAAAACCATTGTGGAGCACATTTCATTTGTATGGTCAGGATAGGACATCTAAATGAGGAGGAGTCAGGTCCTATGGTACGCTTCATATTCCATGCATTGAGGTTTTGGATAAGATTTAGGGTGCATGTCATATCACAAATACTTGTCATAACCTTTTTTTACATGCTGCCTTGGGTCTGAAGTAACAACCCTAAGTCAGATTGTTTTCTTACTTACTTACTTGTGTAACACTTCTATTGGAATCCAAATTGTGTGTTGGGGGTGGTTATAGGGTTAGTTCAAAAGCTAAACTTATCACCACTTAAATGTTTTTGCTTCACTGATTTTTGGTGCTCATGGGTTAGTTTGTAAAGCAATGTATGTCATGAGTGCTCAAATTAGGCCCATATCTGAAATCATTCTAATGGTTTGCCTCTGATTTTCTTCCTGGTATTTCAAGGTTTTGATTGGAGGAGTGGATCCCAATCCTTGGAGCTGGATGAGTGGATCGATAGGGAGGGGATAGGCAAGGATGGATGCTTGGAACGGGATCCGTTTTCCAGGAATCAAATGAGTTGATTTGGAACTAATTAAGGAGTCCCAGAGCAACTTTTTTCCAATAGCCTATCTATCTTAATTTTTGAATGATATGGCTTTATTTACAAGAAAGCGAATCTGAGGACCAGGAAGTTGGATCAAAGGATGGAATCGTAGATGCCTGGTATGAGGGAATTAAATTGGGGTGGTTTGGTTTTTATTGTATTTTATTGCTTAATCTTACATACCTCTTAGAATTTTCAATAAAATGACTGAAAACGGTACATTTATTTCAGTGTTTTTTTTTTATTGGAATACTCAAATGTGTGAATGGATGTTATTCCTAATGGAATAATTATTTAAATGTTTTTAGATATTATCCCATTGTACATAGCCTATACACTAGTCTAGTCAATCCGGTAAAATGTCAAAATCGGACTTAACCAATTTAGACCTGAGGCATTCTAAATTCTAGTGGTTTTCTGAAAATATATTTATGTCAGTGGTGCTCAACTTTTTTCATGTCAAGAACCCCCAGAATGATCTGTATTTGGCCACCGACCACCATCTGAAAATATGTTCCAGGGGACCCCCCCCCCCCCAGATTTGAGTTAAAAATGTCTGCTCGGAAAGAATATATATTCAAAGCTTTGCGCCACATTTTTACAATTTTTCAAAAATAGCAGATCTACAAGCTTGTAGCGGCACTCTGTGCCATGCTATGAGCTTGTAGATCTGCTATTTATTTTTATTAAATTCATACCAACTAGGGCTTAGATGACTTTATGAAATATGATTGTACTACATCCACTGATAAATGTAATCTGGTCAAATGTTGTTTACATCTGACTTAATTGAATTGTAATACAATTGCAGGATACAGGATGTGGAAATGAACAAACTGTTCAAGACAATGATCCTTCCAATAACAGCTATTGAATAGCCTCACACCAAACCCCCATAGCCATACACTCACTAAAGATATTCATAATATAACATTGTACTTATGTTGTATATACATACCCAGAGCCTTAGATAAATGGCTCTGTACATAACACCCCCCACACACACTACACACTTCTTGTTTTCCACTTTTGATTTCTAGTTTTTAACCTTTTTAACCCTTTAACTAGTTAGATTTGTTTTTACTTCTGTTTTGTAAAAGCGACTTTGGGTACCTTGAAAAGCGCTATATAAATCGTATGTATTATTATTATTATATAGATAAAAATGTTATTTCAACACGGGTCTTATATTTTGGCCCCCACGGTGGTGTATTGCCAATGATGCATTGTGGGATGAAATAAGATGCAGGCAGATGGGAGCTGGAGAAAATCGCTCCCACCACCTCGGGAGGCTGCTGCTCAGCCAATGGATGACTGTATCACGCAGTAGAGGGCGGGGAGGTCTTCCAGCATAGACTAGTGGATCATAGGATACATCATACACCATGACCATACGTACCATAGTTATTGTGTAAATCTTAAGAATTTAATTGCGGAGCTAAATCCATATCACTGTCGTCAAGAAATATTAATTTGCAAAGGAAGTATCGAAGGAGTCAACGGGTGAGTGACGTGCTAGGTCTACCGTGTGCCGACGCGACACATTACCATGCGTCTTTACAGTTTGATTTGAGTTCTCCCCTCAATGAACTGTTATTAGATGTAGCTTAATTTTGGGAGGGATTTGATGTAATTTGTAATACGTAATTTGAATCGTGGAGTAGGCCGGAACGATTGTAGCGGAAATGCTCGAGTGTTAATGGCCATTTAAATGCGAGACTTTCGCCAAACGATTATGCAGAAGAACCTGATATATCGCAAAGTTATTTTTTCCAAGTAATTTAACTCCACCTGTATTGAGTTTCACAGCTAATCCATGCCCCGCTCGAGTCCTTGTCTATAGCATAATAAAGTTCAGAGAGATTAATTAATTATATGCTAATGTTTTAATGAAATACGCCATTAGCCTATTTCACCAACTGACCAATTTGTCTGCGTATGCCCATTGTCCCTTCCCTTGATATTGGCCTGCTGGCTGCTGCTCTTTCTTACCTAATTGGTTCGTAGAGGTGTCGATTGATTGTAGTCGTCTACATTGAATCTGCCGGTGTGTTTCATTCAATGCAATCCCATTGAGTGAGTGTTTTCTTCGCAGTTCGTTTCAGCAAACATGACTGACAGGAAAGCTGTGATCAAAAATGCAGACATGTCTGAGGACATGCAGCAGGATTCCGTGGATTGCGCTACACAGGCCATGGAGAAATACAATATAGAGAAGGACATTGCAGCCTATATCAAGAAGGTGAGTGAGAGCGGGGTGAAGGGTGCATTCACGTGCTTATCAGTACGGGTCCATTTGTACACTAAGAGTTCCAGGTAGCTGCTAGCCCTGGTCCTGTGCTTACTCGCTGTAAGCACTGGACCAGGGCTACAGGGCTGCCAACATTGGACTGTGAGAATCCAGTAGATAGTTTTATATTGCTTCATAACTGAAGCAATATAAGACTCATCTTTAATAATAACCATTCATTATTTACATCTGTATGATTGCATGCACTGCTTGCAGAAACATGTTAACATTAGATCTAAAGTTATAATATTCAGCTTCACAAGACTCCTCACCATGGCAGAGGGAAGCGGTCCACCCTCAGGCCGGACTGAATCATTTTAATCAAAACAAATTTCTGTTACTAGGCCTAATAAATATGCTACTCTATATCACAGTTTCTGTGCTTTATCCTGGTTTGTTGCCTGTGTCAGTTTGTTCATATAACTTGCATGTGGAGAGGGAAGTCAAAAGCCACTTTTCCTCCTGAACGTTCAGCACCTTCCACTGTAAATATCTTCCCACGGCCCTGCTGCTCACATATGGGAGATTGTGCCTCCTGGCGTGTTCACAGAAGGAGGCGCAATCTCCCAACTTTTGTTACATTGGTAACCCCCAGTTAGTCTACTTGCCAGCCCATAAAGCCCCATTGTGAACCTGGGCATTTTGAGTACCCTAAAGTTTTATATTACAAATGCTGAGTATGGGTCCCCAGCATGTAGAGACACTCCTAAAAACGTCCACCAATGTGATGAGGTCAGCACATTTGGTGGCTATAGTGGCTATATGGCCGAATTTAGCCCAAGGAGTTTTTTTCATGCAAAACTAATGCTTGCAATTGATTCAGAATATACGTTCCTGTGTTCTGGTGAATTTTGGGAATTTGATACCAAATCCAGGAGAAATGACAATGCAGGAGTCCTGCAGGATCCACGAATGTTGGCAGCCCTGAACCTAAGGCTCACCATGTAGCAAATTCTGAAATGGCAAAAACAGTAGGGCTGAGGTGGGATTTGAACCGAAGTATGCCTAGTTCCAGAACTGTCTGTGATGGTGTCAGACTAAATGATCAACTCTGGTCTTGTTTTCAGGAGTTTGACAAGAAGTATAACCCTACATGGCATTGCATTGTTGGAAGAAACTTCGGCAGCTATGTTACCCATGAGACAAAGCATTTCATTTACTTCTACTTGGGGCAAGTGGCCATCTTGCTCTTCAAGTCTGGCTGAGCAGTTTCCTGAGGTGCGGAGTTCCTCATTGAAACTTAACAGGAATGTACTGTTGGCTGATGTCTCCCATACAGTTAATGACTTACCATAATGATGCAAATCGGCCGTGCGCAATTGCATGGACTATACAGTATTTAATATGTTTGTTACAGTACGTTTATGTTTAAATTGTTGCCATTCGAAAGCAACTTAAGTAGTTTTATTTTTTATGTTAAACCTAGGTTGTTTTTAACAGTGGCCCTTGATTGTATCATAATTAAAGGAAAGCTAGAGAATGTAGTTGTGCATCTGCTATCCTTTATAAGTGACATTGCCTGTCCATTTAGATGGTACCTGTAGATTCAAATGGAGTATCAGTTTGGATATAGCTGTGCATCTGTTTGACAATACCAAGATTTATTAGGTCTAATGATGCTGGTGAAAAGGTGTGAGGAAGTTAAGGTCCTTCCTTTCTCGTGTGTTCCCAGATAATCTGTAAAATCCCGATTCATTTCACAGAGAGTCTACAAATTAACCTGTATGGCTCCATTTGTACACTCAGAGCTAAATTAACACTGAGGATTTACACATGGTTAATTCACATGACCACAAGTTCTTACATGACTGCCCCAGGCTTTCAGTAGGATTACAGCTACCTTGTACAGAACCATGACTATAAGATAACTAAAACATGCTGTGATTTTTACCAGGATTGCACTTTTTTTTTAATGTTATATAATTTTAACCTCCATCAGGATAAAACTTACCAAAATCTTCAACTGTCACTAAGCAAGCACAAGTGTTTCCAGGAAGTTGATGTCAAGAAAGGTGTTTTCTCCACTCTTAATAGTCACTGTGAACAGGTGGAATAATCTGAGTAAATTATGTTTTGTTAACAATACCAAACTGTAATGGCTACAATAATGATGATCATTATCCTTACGTTTTCACAATAATGCCACAATTTCACTTTAACCGATCTGTCTTTATCTTGCTTGTATTGAATATATCACACAATAATGGATTAAGACAATTACAATATCCTTGCAAAATCAATGCAAATGATAAATTAGTGGCTGCTATTGATTGAAAATGAATATACCTATAAGCCTTCAATAGTCAAAACTCTACAAAGACTTGTCTTTCAGACAGTTTCGTTGTCTTACTATGTGACTGATGATACTGTCCAAACGCACTATCCCAAACCTTTATTTTGCATTGCATAAATATACTGCCAGGGATCTAAGAAAGACTTGCAGCTTCAAGTAGTGTTACCAATCATTTTTTTAACATATTTTAAGGCACTCTTTGGTTTTGGTCTTGTCGACATTATCAACAAGCTGGACTAGAAATGCACAATGTCTTTTGTGTTTGCTTGATTAGTATTATTTTCAAGGGAACTATTCCTATCTATTGTCCATGTAAACTGATGTATCGGTTCCTTGTGCATGGATTTCTGCTTTGTTTGTATATGTAGGAACCATTTCTCTGCTGTTTAATTCACACAAAACACGTGCCTCTCATTGTAACTGGCTTGAGTACAATTGCACTTCATTAGATGTAGGGTACTACGTAAGAAAAACCTTGTAAACCCAGTAACGACAACTAACAATAAATCTTCATTGGTGACTTATTACATTTTTGGCCATTTATTTGACTTCATTGTATTTTGAATATACTTTAGTAATGTGGGTCCTTTCCAGTATGTACAACATATTTAAATATTTAGGACATACTGCCATCAACGCAGTCTGATGGACATCACATTAACTATCACATTTTCTTTCTAAATAATTATGTAAAATATAATGTCTAAATAATATAAGAAATGATTCCAAAATATTTTGTGCTCACAGTTTCCTTTATCCTAAAATGTAAACATAGCACAGATTTTGCTTATAAGCTATTATCTTTAGTCTATGCACGTTTGACTTGTCTGTCAATCTCCTCACCCAATGCCTGAGTCTACTTTCCAGTTCTTGCTTCAGGTTTCTGTTATCTTATCAAATATTGATCTGATTCATGGAATGTGCAATTACAGCTGGCTTGGACAGATTATTCCACGATGTGTTTTGTAATATTGTAGAGAGAAACATTTTGCACACATTTTGAATAGTCAGATTTCATTTTATTTCTTGATCTTAATCCTGTACATCAGTTTCACTACTTTTAAATATTTGTTTTCCAATTCATGGAATTTCTTAGACTTTTTGGGAATGTGTTTTTAAAACATTAAAAACAAAATGTAGGAAACAAAAGGCTCATAAAAATGGGTCCCGGACCCACTGTGCCTTAGCGGCTAAGGCTTAGCACATTAGCAATGTGCCTTAGGACATTCATGCTCCCAAGTGCAAGATTGATGAGACCCTGTCACTCAAGTAATGTTAGCATCCAGTGCAGATGGACTTTATTTAAACTCTGTTCTTACCTCTATCCTATTTCACAGACTCACGATAGTTGTCATAATACAGCACACGTCACATGCAATTAAGTGATCATATATGGTTCACACCATCTAACCGTTATCTACTCTACTTAGTTGATAGCATTATTGTGTAACTAGCTTCTGCAAAATGGACAGGAAGTAACAAGAAGTGACTGCCAGAAATATTGCTGTGTGTGTAATAATTGAAGTAATGAAGAAATATGAAAATATTACAGCAAGAAAGTTGAAAAAAATATTTTCCTACTGTACTGTGTGTGAGCGTGAATCTATGTTTTGGACTCGTACAGTAGTAGTCGACTGATTAATACTGTTTCCACAAAAAACGAGGTCATCTCGCATCTCAGATTTCCACATTCTCCTCAAGGCATTCCAGGTCCTTAATCAGACCTTCAGAGTGCGAGAATGTTCCCTCCAGAATATTGATGCTAGGGTTCAAGTGGTTAATGTAAAAAACAAAAACAACTCCCTAGCACACAAAGATTTTTGCTGCCCTCCTGTAATAACTGAGGAACCCCTAGGGGTCTCGGACCCCCTGTAGACCCATAATCTTTTGCCTTAGTTGAACTCATGTATTAGCCTAATTTTACATTTTTCTTGAAAATAGTTGTTGATGTGAATTTCAGTCTTTCAAACTTTAACATGCATGTATAAAAAATGGAATGGAGTCACCTGTATAATAGGCTCTTACAGTATGTGCTGTTATTCACCTTTTTGACCACAAGAGGGGTGCCTTCTCATGTGTGATTGTGTTTCATCCATGGGTTCCGGTTATGTTTTTGCCCCTTTGTCTGTCTCTGACCAGTGACCACTAATATATCTCGAAAAGTAATGGTTAGCTTGCCGTGAAATGCACTGCCGTGTGCACATTCATGCTCCCAAGTGCAATTAAACCATTGATGACAATCATGGAGACCCTATGTGACTCTCAAGCGTCCAGTGCAGCAGATGGCACTGGACACTGTTCTTACTTGCTGCTATGACACCTGCATTTTCTCATGGGGATCAGTAAAGGTTTATCTTTATCTTACCGTCCTTATCTTATCTTTAGAGACATTTAGAAAAGTGCCCTAGCTCTGAGTGCAGGTCTCTGCCAGGCCGGGTTGCCTATACAAACATTAATTGGAAAGCAGTCATAGCCAAATGGAATCTGAATCTGAAAAACGGATACTTAATCACATGACCCCAGAGATAATATGCATTAAAAAGAACTGTGTAGGACCCAAGGAGTCCATGAGACTGATTTGAGAAATGTGCATCAATCAGTCCAACAGTGCCGGAGATTAGCTGTTCACAGACGCACGTAAATCGTCTCCAGCCTGGGATAGAAAGAAAAGAGGGAAAAGAGTGAGAAAGGAGAAACGGTAATGACCATAGCCTTTGAGATATCCAGATCCTTTGTCACTGTTACTTTGATTGGAATTCTCAGTAACCAGGGACAAAAACAAAGTAAGAGTGACTGACAACGGATGTCCAAATGTCTGGTATTGTCCTTTAGACAAAGTAGTTGTCTTTCTGAATCTTCTTCTACCTGTTGATAGACTGATGGTAGGGATGCCAGATGAATTCCCTCACAGTCAGTGGTTCCCTCATACTTCTCCCTGCTATGAAACAGTTTGTATGCTGACAGTCTGTGGGCTTTTGTCCTTGCGTAGGGCACACAGAGGTGACTCTCGTTTATAAATGATCATGCCTGGTGTGCTTTCCTACCCCCGAGAGCAGTTTGTTCTAATGGTTTCCCCTGAATGGATTGCAGCCATGAAGCTCTGCTGCATTGCAATGCCGGAAGTCTCTGAAGCAGTCATGCTAGTCAGTTTCACTCGGGTCGTGGTATCACTCATATACCATTAGGTTCATTAATGTGCCCATTTAGATTAATGAAAAAGGTTTGACCCTTGGCGGTATCTTTTATTGCTATGCACAGCATAGAAAACCATATCAACACACACACACCGCACATTGATCAAATTTAACCTGTCAGTTTCTTCTCCATCCAGCTCAATTCTGTGTGCAGGTGTTTGTTCCTTTTTCAATTTTGACCCCCGTACCCTCTCCTACGCACCTGTCGTCTGTAGGTGTGCAAAAGCCTTTCTTTTTATGAATTCTCCTAATACAATTAAGTATAATTAAGGCAGAAGATTGATGTAATTTTGCAAACACTTATGCAACTTTCCAGTGTCAATCAGGGTTTTCCCTGACATCCAGAATAAGGAGTAGGTTAAAGGTTGAAAAGAATGCTTTTCATCAGCCGCAATAGTTTTATGACCTCATCAACATAGACACTACTGCAGACGTACACATGACCAAACCAAACAGTACTATACACACGTGCATTCACAGTCAGACGCATGCACGCCTGTGTGCACTCACGCACACACCAGTGCATTTGATAGTATAGTAATTTATTCACTTAATACATGGTTTGTCTGATGTCAGGTCTCATAGTTTCTATTGGCAGTAGTCAGTTCTTTCTCTCACTCCCACACACTGTCTTATCTGAGCCCAACCCTTTATGGACCATCATCTTGTAATCCTGCCCCTTTACTGCCCTCACTGTGAGCTGCTGTCAAGGATAAGGTAATTAGCTTATCATAAACAAATGATTTATAGAACCTGTAAGCAATAAGGTCATCCCAGTTATTCAGGGACCCTCTTCTTTGATATCGAACAAACCAGTCTGCACTCTGCAGTGGCTTAGAGTGCATCCCCAAAACACTTTCAAGCAACCCCATAGACATAGAGTTTAGTTGAACTCACCATTTCTTACTTGAGACTTATTTTCTGCAGAGCTTTAGCACATTTGTCACAAACAGTGCAGGCATTGCAGTTAACATGTTCACTTACCCTTCTTAGTACTCCTGTCTGAGTAAGAGTAATGTATAATTTATAGATTAGAATAGTGGATCTCAAACTTTTCTCGATCATGGCCCACTCACCCACTCTGAAGGGTGGGCCGTGTGAGCATGTTATGATTTTTTAGTTTTATCATTTTTGTGTTTTGTAAATTATTTGGGGGCCCACAGTACTTGCAATGTCCTCACTGCCCACCAGTGGATTCCAGACAAATCACTGAATTAGATGTAGAAATGAGATACAACGAGAAGAAAGAGGAGAGAAGCTGCCACTTGTCTTAGCTTATCTCAGATCATATTCAGGCATTGGAAGCATGTGATCTTGAGCAACTGGGCCATAAAACGGTGTTATGTGCCTTTATGAGCTGCTCTGAAATAGACCCATATATCGGTTTGGCCGATATATTGGCCATTATTTTACTTATCTGCAATTATGTGCATATACATGAAGAGAAAAAAGTAATAGCAGATCTACAAGCTCGTACATTGTTCTATTGGTAGATTGTTCTATTGGTCAAAACATCTGTAGTCAGTGGTCAAGGACTGTCCAAAACCAGAATTGGCATTGGACGCAAAAATATGACAAGGCTGTACTCCGGCTTCACTGACTGGCTATCGCTGCAGGGGAGCTTCTGCTCTGAAAGAGCTCTGAGAAACCACACAGCCAAATCCACTTTAACTTAGAGCGTATAAAAATGTACCTGTAAAGGTCCAAAAGAACACTACAGATTTTGTTATGCACCACGACTCTGTCCTTCAAACAAAGCTCTGTCCTTGTCCGAATACCAAGGCACTGTGTCGTACCGCAGGAAAAGCAGGTTTTGCTCGCACAGCAGCAGTAAATCTGTCAAATACATAATATATATGTATTTTTTTCTAGAATGTTAAAGAGGTTATGAACAAATACATATTTACATATATTTTTTTTGCAGAATTTTAAAGAAGTTACGAAACAGATGTTTCAGATGGTCTTTATTCAAACATGGCAAACCTCAAGGTCGTTTCGAAGACCTGGCAAAGCTAAAGAGGACGTGTGTGACTGGGCGTGCGTCTGCATGTGTGCGTGCGTGAGTGCTTGTGTGTGTGTGTGTGTGTGTGTGTGTGTGTGTGTGTGTGTGTGTGTGTGTGTGTGTGTGTGTGAGCTCGTGAGGGGGGTCATGCAGGGGGTCTGGGTGAGGTAGGGAGGCGGGGAAGTCACACATGTAGGGGATAGTGATCCAGCCGGTGAGACTGTGCAGTCACCATGTCTCAATCTACCAAACAGCCCTGCATGACTAGTGTTGGGCATCCGCTAATGGCCCACAATTACAGTTTCTCTGTCCTCCAGAAAAGCACCCACTGTAGCGTGACCCAGCCAAATGACTCAAACCCCCCTTCATTGCATGGCAAGAATGGAGGCATGTGACATTGTGGACGGACACAATAACTCAGATGATGGTTTAAAAATGTCTGGCAGACATACGGATCCTTACATCTCACTGGCTGCAGCGTGGTCTAGAGAGAAGTGAGTGATGTGTGGGTGGTGAACTGTGCATTTGTTGTCTGTGTTGAAATGCAGATGGAACCAAACAAAAATGAGGGCTTGTAATCTGCGGGTGGGAAAAGAGCGGGGAGGGGGGACTAAAGGTGGAAAGGTCAAACTGATGATACACTGTTGAGCCAGAGAGGAACATTTTTTCCAACAGGATGCCTCTTGTGGTCAGGGTTAATGTGGTGTTAGAGGGACAGAGATGTGCAGATGAATTAATTTTAGGGATGAGCAGAGGAGCGTGAAGACAAGGGGCCAGAGTCCACTTTGTGGGGGGGGGGGATTGGGGGGGGCTGGCACTTGTAGGTTTTGGCACGACATCTTCATCTTGACTCTTGTCTGTTGAACAGTGACGGTGTTCTCATTTAAACAGCCCTGCTGCATTGGTTGTCAAGCGCACAGATACATCGAAACTTTCAAGAATGCTTCTAACAGAGAGGTGACAGACACTTTAATAATAAAACATATCATCTGTATCCCTGGCCATTGGAGGCATTGTTGTTATGTGATCACTGTATAATCCTCATTAACTCGCTTTACATGTGGACACCCTCCTCAGGTTTAAATGAACAGCCAGGGGTGCATTATAAGCACAAGATCAATTAGAATTAATTAACTTGTTGAGTACCAAATATGTTTGAGAGATGATACGTGAGGTGTGATTTCAAGTCAATTAGCAATAACTTCTTCGCGTCTTTCAGCTGCTGCTGAATAGGCTTATTTTATAATTGTGTGTGTGTGTGTGTGTGTGTGTGTGTGTGTGCGTGTGCGCGTGCGCGTGCGTGCATGCGTGTGTGTTGTTGTTTTGCTTAAAGGACCATACCAGCATGTCCAATACCAATACATGTCTGTTCACATCTTCGGCAATGTATTATCATGCTATAATATTCCCTTTAATAGTCTCTGCAAGTTGGTTTTCATACTGTACCATACTGAAATGAAAAGAATCCACTGGCTTCCTCGAAAATCAAACCACATTATGCCTTGGCTAATTAACATGAATGGCTGTAATGTCAAGTACCATGACTCTTTCAATGTGCAGTCCTTTAACTAATTTTAATTTAACCATTATGCTATGTTATTGATATTTGAGTATTGTTAATTTGTGAGATCCGCAAATGGGTTTTATACCTCTCTATGTAGAGTACTTATAGGAGGATAGGACAGTGGGTCAGAACTGTATCAGATTCAGGAGTCATTTCTGGTGACTACAGTGCAGTGGAAGGCAACAGTTGGTCAAAAAGGGACAAGACAGACGCCATGGTTGATTGAGTGTGACGTTTTTCTCTTTACTCATGAAATAATAAATAACCTGGATTCCACATTAGGTGGCACAGGTCCAGATTTGTATTTGTTCAAGTCAGAAATATATTTTAACTTATTTTAAAGTTCAAAAGAAACTCAAGGAATCACAACTTTTGTTATTAATGGACAACATGTTTACAATGTGAAAATAGAACAGTAGCAACCATTGTTATGAGAAAAGAAGAACTAGAAGGAAGTGTGGACACCTGGTGATGCCTGAAAGGGTCTCTTTAGTAAAGGAATGTTCATTCAAGCTCAATGTTTTGTTTTCTAAAGTAGAACAAGCACATTGGTGCTGTTGATTTCTATTCCAGTTGAAACGTGTCATCAAAATCTATTTGACTATCTTGCCAAATAATTGTATGTCTTTCTTGTCGCATCATCCACATTCCTCAGCTCATATTTATACCTAACATGTACAGTTGTATTTTAATTATTCTAAAGTCTAAACACATTTTTACCTACAGTATGTCGTGTTTCCTCCAATAGATTACAGTAGAGCTTTCAACAAAGATCCCCTTTAGTCGCGCCACAGAGGGGCCACACCAACATCGATTGCCGTATGAGGTATAAGGAAATGTGCTGATTCCTTGTCTTTTTGGTTATTCATTAACATTTGACAAAAAAAAAATGAAATAAAAAGAGCTCATAGACTTAGGTAGATAACCTGCTACTGTGTCTGACAGACCGGGTAAATAAATTGCTGACAGAAAAAAAACATCTTGATGCTAAAGGTCATTGCAGCTACTGTCACATACCTATAGTTACTGTGTTTCTAATACAATTTCTAATAATAATAAATGGTTTTAACATAAAACCTTCAAAATGTCCTCTTGCTCATGGTACTTGACTTTATGGCCTCATATTGTAATTGTGCATTTTATTTCCTGTATTTCTTCAAGAGCCAAGTAAAAGAAAGTACTAACTCAATTGATTATTCCCCGCAGCAGAAATGATAGGCTATACGTATTGAAGCAATGGTCAGATAATTGCAATCAAATACACATCTGCAATTTAGTGTAATAATCAGTTTGAAAAAAGAGCACTAAAGATGAACACAGAATCTGTGTGTAATTTTAGTGTGACCATGTGCATGACTGTGTGGTTGGATGGGTATATCCTTGCATATACCTCTTTGCTTTGTGTAATTTTACGCATGCACACAGGCACGCATGTGCACTTTTACACCAGTGTTTGTTCTGCAGGGTCCCAGTCAGAACATTCCACCTCTCATGGCTGCTAATGGTTGGTGTGCATGCCTCTGCATTAATAAGGGTGCTGTGAACCTAGCTTTAATCGCAGAGGAAGCCAAGCAGGTAATTACTTTTGAATCTTTAATTGTGGCGAACAAGAGAAAGAAAAACATGAAGTTGCAGGCAAGGCAACCCATGGATTATAGGCAGAGGCAAGGAAATCAACATGTACTTTACTGACTAAGTTGGTTAAGAGCATCACAGACACTCTGAATACCATCTCTGGTATTAAGGGTGAAGTACATTTGCACATACCATGTATTTGTCCTCTACAATAGGCGCAGTAGACCTGAACACCGTCTGAGAGCAGCATCTTGCTCAAGACTTGCACATACCCCACACTGGGTGGGGTATGCATTCCTAACTTGCATCGTTACTGACTTTGCATGCATTGTTCCCAAGTAGGTCGGTGCCCATCGTCTAATAACACAAATTATATATATATATATATATATATTGTCAAATCATTATAGAACTCAAAGGGTATGTTTCACAACACTGTTGAACACTGTGCGTAAAATTATTTTGATCTCGCCCTAGGAAGTGACATCAGTTTCAAACATGGGCATGGGCCTGGTGCACATTTGGCCATAAATCAACGACAGTTTGTCAAAACATGTCTTTGAAGGAATAGTTTACCCAAATTACTGTATTTCTATCATGCTGTGTTTGAATACAAGTTGAGCAATAGTCTGCTATTAGACATCCATTCTAAAACCTACAAACACAGGAAAGTGAATTGGGTTCTCCACAGTCTAATCTCCCATGAACCGTAGTGTCCCTATTCTCGGACAAACATTTGGAAAATATAGCAGATCTACAATCTCACAACATATGTTGCAACAGTGAGCACTGTAGTAGATTGGCAATTATTTGTCTCCACCAGGTCGAAGGCATGGGGAGAGTATGTGTGTCCGTGTGTCTGTCCGTCAGTGTACATCCAACTGTTGGCCTGGTGGATGCCAAACTGTGCACACACACACTCCCTGGATTGCAACGACGAGCCTCTGCCCGAAAATGTCCAGAACGGACTGTTATAGCCATGAGGCAGATGTTTGCAAAATATTTCTTTATATTACTTGTACACATTTGTATCCATATATCATGCAAATCTATCTCTATAGTCATGTGATCAATACAGATCTGTTTGATTTTTCATTTCTCATCCTGATTGACTACGATTGATATCTAAAATGTGAACGACTGGCCCGTTTAGAACAAAATGCTGCAAACCATCAATGCAGCGTCCGATTGTGGTGAAACTGTGCACACACATTCCCACTAGGCTGAGTAAAAAATGCCCCTTGGCATTTTTCAAATCAGCCTCGTGGTGGCGCTATAAGAGGCCCATTTGTGTCTTTACCTAAAACTGCACCAATCTGTGTAAAGGTTTGTATACACACTGCCTGCATTTTTCAAATCTGCCTTTTATAGTGCCACCATATTGACTTATGTGAAAAACATTTCTTATAGTCATGAGCATCGCGCCTGTCACAAACATGTGCAGAGTTCAGTCAACTTTTGCTGCTCACCCTCCTCCACCCCAGCTACCACCTGTCGTTTTTGAACTGCTGTTTAGGTAGCCTACGGGGGATTTGGAGTCCCTATGGTTGGGACTGATGCGCTTGATCTGAATATACCTTAAAAGCAGATCCAATTAATCGCCAAACCATACAACATACAGTATATTGCTCATTTCCTATTCAATAAATATATGTTCCATCCATTCATAAGTTGTCCTAACTGAATTTAGGATTTTATCCAAATATCACGCAAATTGGTACACATGATCTTTATAGTCATGTGATCAATACGGATCGGTGTGATTTATTATATTCTATCGTGGTAACCCGTAATAGACACCCTAATAGTTTATACTATTAAGTTTATACCTTATGGTTGTCTTATTTTCTGTTTATTCATGAGTTATAAATTCATCCCACCCAAATCAGAATCAACAATTTAGAATCAGTAGTACAAAACTACAAATAGCACTGCTCATAGGAGCTGTCCATCACAAATGTATTGCTGAATAGGTCTTATATCATACATTTTTGTCATAAACACTGGATATTGGTCTGACAAAGTATTGAGCATTTAGTTTCCTTTTTATCAACTGGTTATAGACTCGACAGTACTGTCATTCGTTACATGCCTAGTACTGTGACATATTGGACATTGTGTGTGTGTGTGTGTGTGTGTGTGTGTGTGTGTGTGTGTGTGTGTGTGTGGGTGTGTGTGTGTGTGTGTGTGTGTGTGTGTGTGTGAGTGTGTGTGTGAGAGAGAGAGAGAGTAGAGAGAGTTTTTGTGTCATGAGGCCTTATCTGCATGATATTCTTGGAGCTATTTGTCTTGTCATTCACTAGGTGGCAGCAGTGAGATCAACAAAAGGTTTTTAGGCCTACTATAGGAAGGGTTTAGTAGTCTGACTCTGGACCTCACCTACTGTGATGTTGCACATGTCACATTGACAGAACCAATTAATGTATTCATGTAACACAGACCTATGCAAACAGTTAGTGTGCGAGTGTGCAGTGATACTTACTCCCACACTGTCACACCTAGTCCTTGCACAGGAAAATGTATATTTTTGTATTTAAGAAAAGCTGTTGTGGTCTACCAAAGCTATACCAATATGTAACCAACATACATTACATACATATAATTTAACCAAATATCTACGTATACCTGTATGAGTATGACCCTATGGAAAAGACATTGCAAACACAGACATACATCCCAGGCATAAAACGGGAACACATCATCCTTCTTTCTTTTGTAAGTAGAAGAACAAAACTTTGTAGAAGGTAGTGGCTCCATCAAAGGTGTGATCTACTTAACTGAATTTGTCTCCGGGTCTATCTGTATAAATCATCCATGGCAAACAGCCGGCTGCAGTTAAGCTGACACATTTATCTAATTTGACTTTTACACTAGCATTGGTGACGACACCTCTTGTTTAACCTTAAAACAGTGGTGTTGTCATCCTATTGGTGGACTGAACACTTACCTTGAAGTTTTCTTTTCATGCCTCAATGTCTCTGTGTGTGCTTTTTGGTTCATTTATTTCCACTGAGTCAGTCTGTTACTCTGTTTGACTGTGCCGCTGCTATTAACCCCTACGTTAATCCTGATTAATTGGTCAGCATTAGTGGCTGAATACTGTAAAAGCTTGCTGAAAGTGTTCATTTAATTCCATATAAATGAATAGACCAACAGAAAGAAACAAATAATGAATATATTATGTAAATACATATAGCCTACACACATAGCAGAGCATGGGCGCAACCCACATAGGCCTACTCAGCTGCGCTGATCATCCCACAAAAGGATATTCTTTACAAATGGGGCACCATTTAAAATGGAACTAAACAGGCTTTCAAACCTTATCAAAGTTATTGCCAAGAAGCATTGTTACAATAGAGAAATAATCTAACTCTCTCTCTCTCTGTGTGTGTGAGTGTGTGCGTGCGTGTGCGTGCAGAGAAAGAGAGAGATGGGAATCTGTGATTTAGCATTGCCTTGCATTTCATTACGAGCCTTCTCTGCTAGAAGAATGTCCTTCAAATTCAGTAAGTGTGTATAGTTGGAGATCTAGCATTCACTGTCCTACTTACTTATCTCGCTGCTTTCATATGTTCTTATTTTCCATCAAAGCCCTTTCTCGCCGTGTCTCTCATGACATTGACATGAAATGACCAGCCATGTTGTGTTTTTACCTGATGCCATAGAGATTGCATCTCTGGCCCCCTATACCCATGACAAAGTGGCTGTTGCTTCAATCCCTAAGTCAATATTGACCACCGGTTGGTTGGCCGCCTGGAGGAACCGCAGTAGCTTGGTTGCAGCTGGAGACGATGGAGACTGCAGGGAGTGGACAGCCAGCAGGTCCATTGAGCACACATGCACGAACGCACGCACGTACACACCCACCCACGCACGCATGCACTCACGAGTGTGCACGCACGAACGCACACACACACACACACACACACACACACACACTGTCACACACACACACACACACACACACACACACACTATAGAGATTATGCTGTACTCCTATGGTGTGTAATCCCAAGGCCTTGTAAAATACACTTTTATGTAATTATACTGTTACTGTAACATAGAATGTGGATCATAATGCAACGTTGTTTAGGCTGATTTCTCATGAGATTGTGCCTGTGAAGTCTGCACGCCCTATTGTCTTTGCCCTGTCATGGGACCAATAAACCAAACTGCAGTCATTTACTTGCACTTAATCAGTAAGGCTATATTTAGAAAAGGTATAGGCCCTCTATACATTGGTCTTGTGTTTCTTTGATGTAGCTATGGATACAAATTTGAATTTGAATTTGAATTTGGATGCATTTTTACAGTGAACTTGGCATGTCTATTTTGGGCAAGTCATATAGTTATTATTTGGGGCGGCTATAAAGATGCTGTCTGGTAAGCAGAAGGTCACCGCTTCGCCTCCCGACCCCGGTCTATGTGTTGAAGTGTCCCAGAGCAAGACAATGCATCCCTATTACCGTGACCATCTGAACAGCCATCAGCTGGATGAGGCTGAACCTGAATTTCCCGACAGGATTTAAAAAGGTCTCCTCCACCTTTCCTTTACCCATAGGACAACCAGGTGAATAGTGCTTAAATTAACACTGAGGTTTGAGTGGTGGTCCATGTGGTTTCATGATAAATGCTTTTTATGTGATGTATTCCCATGCTTTTTTGTTCCTGCTTAATGTAAATCGCTCTGGATTAAGAGCGTCTGCTAAATGCCTAAATTGTAAATTGTTCCCAAACCTTTCAGGTCGAGACCCAAAAAAGAGATGAGCCGAGACCCAAACTAGAGAAAATATCAGCCGCATTGTGAGCTTGTAGAGCAGCTATTTTCTCTACTTCTTAATTATTATAAATTTTATTTATGGCATTTCGTACATTTGTTTGTTTTTTGCAGCCGTATGTCGCGTTTACTATGAAACCCTGCATCTCCCATCCGTCAGTTAGTTAGTCACCCCATGGTCATGCCTCGTGACATCACACCTCCATATATGGTCACGCCTTGTGACATCACCCCTCATGAGTCGTGACACCTCATGCCACCATATTTGGCCATGCATCTCCATATATGAAGATGCATGACCTCATCTAACACTAATACATGGAGAGGACTGGATCATCACCTAGATCAGCCTATATGGAGCCAGCAACTCTACATCTGACCTCAAACCTCAAACCCCATATATGGAGCTGACCTGTTCTGACATTCCATATGTTGATCTGACCTCATCAAACCCTGTACTGTAGCCAGTACAGAATTCATCCCACATATGTTGATCTGACCCCCCATGCCAAAGCGCCAGTGCTCGACCAGCAGTCTGCCGTCTGCCGTCAACCAGGCGGATGCGTGCACGCGACCTCTCCCTTTCGCTTCTTGCCCTCAGGGCGTTTTAATGGTTTGTATATAATTGTTATTATTATTATTATTATAAAAGGGCTTTTGAAATATATATATATATATATATGTAGAAAATGGGATTTTTACTCGAGTCGTGACCCCAAAACATTGGTCTGTGACCCACAAATATGTCCCAACCCACTGTTTGGGAAACAGTGATGCAGTCTGGCTCAGCTAGTGCTTGGAGCAGACAGCTCCTGGCTGCTGAGAAGGAAAGAGGGGGTTGTTTGAAGCAAAGGGTCGCACTGCCCCGACGAGCAGGCTGACACCACTCCACATCACAGCGAACCCTCCTGCATCTGAGCTTCAAATCATGGGCCTGTGGGACAGAACACGAGCTAGTTGTGTATCCTTTGGTCGTGGTGTTTCATAACTACTGCTTTGTCCTCATGAAAACAACATGTGAAGCAAGAGAGAGGTGTCAAGGAAGGAGAGCACAAACAACATCGGAATATGAGTAAGTTAGTCATGCAGTTATAGCAGTGTAACCTCAAAGATCTGACGTGATTCAACAAAAGAAAAAAGGAGGAAAAGGCTCGATCCATAAGACACGCACACACACACATGCACACACACACACCTTGTGCAGTCATGAGAGCAAACATGGCCAAGATACTTTCAAGTCTTGGGTCTGGTCCAGGAAAAGCCCTGCACGCACACACACACACACACACACACACACACACACACACACACTTCTGCAGTGTGTGTTGACAGAGCCAACACTGTGCCTGTCAGATGGGCCCTCAGGGCTATAGACTGGCAACCAAGCCTCCCTCACTCTCCGAGAGCAGGATCATCCACAGGTCATGTTTAAGAATTGGGAGGAGCAGATGGAGGCCAGCATTTTTCATCACTTTCTTCCCTATATTCTAGATATCAGATGGTTCATTGTAAAACCCTGAGTGTTCATTTAACTAAGTGTGACATTTAACACGCAACATTTGTACACGTAACAGTGTTACGAATGGATGGACTTTTACTGTGTACCATACTTTTTTATACACATGTTTAACGTTTGTTTAACGTCTTTAGTTCAATGTTTGTTTTGTAAACACCATTGACCCCTCACTTCACATGGGTGTGATTTCTTTGTACACCACACACTTCCAGGGAGTGAGAGAGAGTGGAGCGTGTGTGTGTGTGTGTGTGTGTGTGTGTGTGTGTGTGTGTGAGAGACCCATCATGCCAATTCAACCAATGAAGAGGAACTGTGATCCAATCAACATAAATTAATCTCCCCGTTGATGGATTTATCTCAGAGATAACCAACATGAAAACACTAATTATCATAAAATAGCCTTGGAAATTGCTTGATGAATGAAGGTTTCAGCTGACCCTCAGGTATTTCACGAGTTGTTTTAGGATCTTTGTTTAGTTAAATTTAGTTTTTTATTATCATCTATATGTTCTCCCTGGAAAACTGACCTTTTTTGGCACTATACCTGCATGGTGTGAGGGGAAATCCAGTACTACAATTACAGACTCAGACAAAACACCTTTCAATGAGTTGTCAATAATCAACTCTTATGGACCTGAGTGGAGACAATAATGCAATATATACACACACATTTGAAATATTCCAACAGGTGCAGGATAAATGGAATAGTCAATGAGAAGAGGGAGAATATCTGCAAGGTGAATTGAATGATATACATACATTTTGACCTCAAAGGGCTCAGGTACAGGATGTAGGCTATCTGACGAAGCCCCTTTAAAATCACCTTGGGATGAAACCTACAGGATGTACCTGAAGACCTTCGAGGTCAAAATCACATTGGGAGCAACAAAAAAAAAGAAGCACCACCACCACAAACTTTGACAAAATTCAAAGTTCAAGGGTTCAAGGGTTTCAAGGGTTCCAATAAAATGTACTGTATGTCAAGATGCCACTATATTTTCAGAATAAAGAACATGACAAAAGAAATAACCCTGAAAAAGGCTGTGAGTTACAATGAGAAGGCAAAAATTGAGCCCTTATTAAGAACAAGAGATGAGCGGTTGGAGAGTGAAGGATGAGGGTAAGGTCCAGGTTAATAAGGAACGCTTGACATGGCTGTTGGTTCCCGAATCTCACGTACACGCCACGCAGCCCTTGCCCTCTGCAGTCCAAGAAGTTTCCAAACGTTCCGCTCTGTGCTTCAGCCATGATGGAGGGTGTGGGGTGAGGAGCGAGAGGTGGGGAGAGGTCAGTGAAGACACCAATGGCAGCCAAGCGCTCTTGGGTCATCACCTGTACTCACAGTACCTCCCGAACCATGGACTCATTTCATTAAGACTACAGAAAACAAGCCTAAACTGGCTGGATCCAGCTTCTGAGTGCGCTCCCATCTTTTGATGCACTGTCATGTCATATAACAAGTGCTGCTTCCACACTTCATCAACTTCTCTCGGTTATTGCGTTTCCCCTCGGTTTAGTGTGAGGATTTCAAATATTCCTCACATGAGTTTACCAATTTCCTCATCAGACATCATTGAGTTACCGTATTCACTCTTACATCTCCCCACTGAAGAGACAGGGAGAAGTTAAATCTTTATCAAAGACTGTCTCATACTCAATAAATTAATGTTAAACGGTAAAAGATGTGCATCAGGGCAAGATGTGTGAATTGGTTAACTCATTAAAGAAGGTCAGATTAACTCATACTCTGTTTTTTTTCTATTTTATACTACACTTATTCCACCACACCCAAATGTGTTATTTTTCATTCCAGAAATTCAGACAGATTCTTGAAGCCACACATCCACACATGAGATCTGTATGACTGGCCTTGTGTGTGTGTGTGTGTGTGTGTGTGTGTGTGTGTGTGTGTGTGTGTGTGTGTGTGTGTGTGTGTGTGTGTGTGTGTGTGTGTGTGTGTGTGTGTGTGTGTGTGTGTGTGTGTGTGTGTGTGTGTGTGTGTGTGTGTGTGTGTGTGCGTGCGTGCGTGCGTGCGTGCGTGCGTGTGCGTGCGTGCGTGCGTGTGTGTGCGTGAGTGCGTGCGTGCGTTCCAGGGTGTCCTAGTGTTTGCTAACGTGTTTCACTTGAACTCAATATTTTTATGATGAAAACATTATACTTTTACTCTGCTACAATTATTTGTTACTATACCGGTAGTTACTTTGTAGATTTTGATTATTACCCACTTCAGCCATACATACATTTTGGCCATTTGAAGCTGTGAAGCTGAATCATGCCACACATTGTGAGCTTGTAGATTTTGAAAACTTTTAAAATAGCAAAATGAGTATACTTTCTACTCTTGATAGTACATTTTTATACTAATACTTTGTACTTGTACTGGACGTAAATACACAGAAAATTAGCAACTGTGCTATCCGGTGTATTTACATCCATGTGACGTCCATTAATATGCATTGTCCTGTCCAAATAAACAAATAAAGTAATGTAAAAAAATATATCTTTTAATTCATGACTTTCTACATTGCAATATTGATACTTTCACTTTTAAAAAGTACTTTTTCCACCACTGACCCTAGGACTGAGATGACCGGGGCAGATAACAGGTGCACGAGGCCTACTGTCTCTTGCCTCCCTTAGATGTCCCTGTCTGTATGTTGCTCAATTTTTCCTGTGTGTCACTAACTCATGTGAGAAGGTGGATTGTCCGTGTTCCATGCCACGCTCCAGTGCACAGCTTCATTTCACAACAGGCATGACGGTCTGCATTCAGCATACACTGTTTTTGCTGCTTTGTTATTATTTGTTGTTAATGGTTGACAGATTTAAATGGAAGCATGTGAAAGTGCCAGTATATGTGTTCCAACTTTTTCATCCATCTTTTTTAAATATACAGAACTGTAATCTAGTTTGACGTTAGTGATTTCTGAAATGTCTGATAATGGCCTATAAACTCTTGTGTATCTTAAATGTGTTTTCTGAAATGTAATCTTCACACTACTTCTGTTCATGAATTTTCAGTTTAATTTCCACAAGAGTTCACATCACAGACATAAGGTTAGTTATAAGTATGTCTGCATTGGCATCAATGTGCAGTATAGCCTATTGTTTCTATGTTACCACACAGTTTCTCTGATATAGTTCAATGGGTCAGAATTTTGAAGAATTTTCATACAATTTGTATGAAACGTTTTGGTGGCAGGGCAACAAACAGACCATGCAGTCAGTTTGCTTGTTAAGAGAGCATCAACCCTGACATTTCACTCATTCACCTGCAACTGCATGGCGAAGGAAAAACTGAAGACAGACAGTCTTCTATATCTAAACACTTCCACTGGGTCATTAACATTACCTACTCACATAACACGATTCAACATTTTACACCAGTTCGAAGTACAAATAAGGTGTGTATGATCTGACGGAAACTTTATAGGACAGCGGAACATACAACAATAGTGAAGATAAGAAAGTAGATCGATTACATCGGATTATCTGGGAAGTGACAACTATAACACCATGCAGACATCGACCAGACGCTGGAAAAAAAATCTCTATAGGAAATAGATCAGCAAATTCCAACAGAGTTCCATAAAGTGACACTTGTCTTGCACTAACCCTGTCCATTAGGCTAGTCTACTAATGATCAGCCACACTGATACTGATACTACACTGGAAGTTATACAGAGACGACCAATAACCTGCTATCCATTGGTTGTCTATCAGTGTATATAACAATGTAGTACAGTATGCCTATAGGCCCACACCGTTTTGTTTGTTTGTCGTTCCATTTTTTTCCCTCCCATTTTGTTTTAATTCTTGTGTTGGCCGAAATGTCCATGCAGCAACATGCACCTGCCTAGGCATGTCAAGAATGTAGTCTGTACAGTATAGTCTAATAACAATAACAATAATAATAATAATGTGATAATAGATTGTTATAACAATAAGAATCTTAATTAATTGAATACACAGGACCACAATGCAAACACCTTTTGTGTTATCCTTTTAGCATCATCATTTTCAAACTGTTAATAAAGTAGGCCTATTCAATCAATCAATCAATCAATCAATCAATCAATCAATCAACAAATAACAATAAGAACAAAAATAATAACAATACGAAATGTAGCCATAGGCCGCTAAATGCTTCTCGTTCTTGTCATGCATAGCGAAGGAAATATCCCTCTTCTGTCTTGAAAGTCTTTATGGCATATACAACAGAGTCCAAAGTCCATGAAAGTTTTGCTGATAAGAGGAGCCAATAAAAGCAACAGCGCTGCAGTGTAAACAGCTTGGCCTCAGTCAGAACGGCCTCATTCTCAGGATTTGCATAAAGGCCCCATCAGCCTGCCCACTAATTACCATGTTTTATATCCCCCGCACTCCGAAAGCATCATGGCAAATTAGCTATCACTCCCCTCAACAGGGAAGTGAATCAACTTCTTCGAGCAGGTGTCAGGAATAGGAACACCGGACAAGAGAGCTCGGAAGGAGGAACTTTTTTTTAAATACGCTTTATTTTATTTATTTTGTATTTTTCTATGATATGAGTTACGATATTTAATGTTCTTTAAAATGGTATCCAAGTTGACATCCCTGCAACAGGAACTCCTCAGCGCCCTGTTGGACTCCGGAGTCAGCAAAGATGTTCTAATGCAAGCGCTGGATGATATGGACCCGAGCCCGGCCGGCTTTGGAGTAAAACTGGAGAACTTACAGATGTCTCCGCCGAGCAGCAAGATGAACGGGAGCGACTCGGACACGAAGCCGGTGTTTCACACGCTCACGAACGGACACGGTAACGGCAACAATAAGGGCAAGCTGTCCGGAGACGAGGGCTCCGAGGACGGGGACGACTTTGATACTCCGCCGATACTGAAGGAGCTGCAGTCGCTCAACACGGAGGAGGCGGCCGAGCAGAGAGCTGAAGTGGACCGTATGTTGGCGTAAGTCCTCCGAACAGCATTTCATCTAAAGTGAACGTTATAAAACGCGAAAAAATGACTAGGTTTAATTTGATAATAATAGGCCTACAATTATTATTATTTAACAAGCCAGTGTCAGAAAATATATAGGCATATCGTTGCTCTCCGCACTGTATTTTTAAATTGCCCAAAGTTATGGAAAACATAACATCCATCCATGGAACATGGCCTCATGTTTGTCTATTTACAATTTTGAATAAACCCGCCAGTAGGCCTACTACGTTTTTACATTCTGGTTAATTATCCACATGGGCTACTATTTCTTTACCTTAGCAAAATATCAACTAAACAAGATCTATGTATTATTAACCTATACTCCACCTCTCGGATTGATAAACGTGTACAGTGGGTTATACGTTACGAGAACAGAAAGTAAAGACACAGGTGTGTTTCGTTTGATTTTGTCTTTGTTATTTTTGTTCGGGCCGTAAGGGCCTACCATTCAATTTAGTTATTTCATAATGATACAATATAATAACAATTATCCCAATATTTATCATAATCGTATTCATAAGCGCTAAGCGGGCCTACAGTAGCCTACCGATAGCTAATAGCAACTAAATAGGCTTCTAATTGTTTATGACAATAATAGGCCTATTTATTTGTAATTGCCGTGGTTATAAATAAGTATAGAAACGATACCTTTCTCCTTTGATTAACTCAACTTCAAGTGCCATACAGAAGCCTAAGAAACTAGGCCCATATCCATTTATTTGTGATGTGCTCTCAAACCTTTACTGTAGACAAATATTTCATGCGAGTCATGGTCTATACTCTATAACAACACCGGAAGAAAATCAAAACTAACCCACGTGTAGTTAAGTTATTATTAATTTTATTCTATAAATCATCAACTGAAAGATACACAGTGGCGTGCGATTAGAGTGAATGGAGATCTGGTTATTCATTGTCAAAAGTTATAAACCAACATCTCCACTTAACCCACAGACTTAGATGTAGGCCTCGGCATTCTCCAAAACAAACAGACGTGTGTAGGTTTGCCATAATTACAGATGTCAGTGAGTTTATACCTACTAATCTCTGATTAGGGCAAGTGTAAATTCGTCCTCCGTCATGTTTTGATCATACTGGCGCAAGAGATTAGAGCATCGATTGCTACTGGATAAAACAGCATTTTGTGTATTGGCTACTAAATAATATGCAGGTAAGTGCAAGTGGTGACTTTAGTTTCAAATTTTATTGCATTTCGTTATTAAATCAATTAAATAGCCTGGCAACTATAATTAAATTACTTATGTTTTAGCCAATATGCGTTTCTTGTTCGAAATGATTAATGTTCCGAATTAGACAAATGTGTTCCACTTCCAGGACAGCTCAAACACGGGTCTGCGTGGTGGTCTACGGCCGGCTAGGCTATTACGGGCGAATATGCTACTTTTATTTAATTTGTTTAACAACACAATCGAAATAAATATATATTTTAAAATGATACATAGCCTATATGCCTATATTGTTCTTTTGTTTAAGTGTAGGCCTATACTAAAATCTTGATGGGCAATGGAGGATTTTGTGGCTTAATATTTCTACAAAATGTCTTTCTGGGAGTTATATAGTTCGAGGCTATAGGCTAGCTAGTAGGCTATATCTATTTGACTTGTCGTTTCCCATCGACCTACGTACATTTTGCTGCTATAAGAGTCCAGCTGCTACCTGTCATGGGTAGAAACATCATACATGATAACCAAATCTGAATTTATTTAATTTAACTGCAGGGATGGATAACACAATGAATCTGCCTGCCGCTATATATTTCAACTTATAATAACATTAAACATAAACCACAAACATTAAAATTAAACCAAACCTAAAGTAGTATGTAGCCTGTAGCCTTCTACAAATTATATAATTAGGCTAGCCTAATTAGCCTAATGTGTGCAAGGTGTTCATTACTAGCATCCATTTTTAAACGTGAAGTCTCTGGCCTACTCGGCACTGCATGACGAAAGGAACATGTGCCTAGGAACAAGGCCTAGCTACGTAACCACATCAGCTCATTGTGAAATGAATAGTTTGCCCTGTGTTTTATCAAAAACAGCGAGGACCCATGGCGTGCTGCCCGTATGATCAAAGGTTACATGCAGCAGCACAACATCCCACAGCGAGAAGTGGTGGATGTAACGGGGCTCAACCAGTCGCACCTTTCCCAGCACCTCAACAAAGGCACGCCCATGAAAACGACGAAGCGAGCAGCACTCTACACCTGGTATGTCAGGAAACAACGGGAAATTCTCAGACGTAAGTTAATATTTGAGTTTCTCACAGTGTGGACTGTGGACATGAATGCCAATAACCGTGTAGCTGTAGCATTAGTATAGTAGGCTACTACGTCAGAATGCGCCACCAACAGTGTCCTATAGTGCACTGTCTTGGTCTGGCACCAATTGATTAGATTATTAGACCTGAGGGACCGAGGCATGCTATAAACGCCTTCTAAATCCTGAGTGTCCTATGTTCTCTGAAAAACTTCACATTTGTATTCAACAAATTAAAAAAGAATATTGTTATAGCAAGAACTATATAAGAGCCTTATGCAAAATGTTACATCCTTTGTCAGTAGTTCAGTAGTCAGTAGTTTTTTAGATATATATTTTTGGGGCATTTATTCTACCTATATTGATTGATACAGTAGTCTGACAGGAAATAGGGGCAGCAATGGGGAATGACACGCAGTCAGGATCGGGAGTCGAACCCGTGACACACTGTCAGCTGGCATTATAGTAGCCAGACAGCCGTCCGGGCCAGTAGTTCCCTTTCAATGTGGAATATGCTGTACATTTTATATATCATTATGAGTGATACTGTCATATTTATTTGTTGCCAATTATAAATAGCTTGCTCAACCATTGTCTGCCTTTTAATCTCAGTTTTAAAACTATTATGAAAACTAAGTCAAAGTGGATTTCTTCTTTAATTTCAGAGTTCGACCAGATTCGGCAAGGCGGTATAAGCGATATGACAAACAAAGACAATCAGGATCCAGTGTTCTTTTTCCCAGAGTTCAACCCATCAGGCCAGGGCATGGGGCCCGGTGATGAGGTTGGCAGTGAGCCCTCCTGCAAGAAAATGAGACGTAACCGTTTCAAATGGGGGCCTGCATCCCAGCAAATCCTCTACCAAGCTTATGAAAGGCAAAAGAACCCCAGCAAAGAGGAGAGGGAGGCTTTGGTTGAAGAGTGCAACAGGTAGGTTAATTCCCGTCATTAGTGTATAATTCAACCATCTGAAAAGTAGGCTACATTGCCATATTTCCTACACCTTATCGATGGTATGTACCTCACAAATATGTACCTCACTACACTTGTCATTTTGCGTTACTGAAAGTATCCCTGTCTGCTTCCCGTAGAGCTGAATGTCTGCAGAGAGGCGTGTCCCCGTCTAAAGCTCACGGCCTCGGCTCAAATCTGGTCACAGAGGTACGAGTCTATAACTGGTTCGCAAACCGACGAAAGGAGGAGGCCTTTAGGCAGAAGTTGGCGATGGATGCCTACACACCAACTCACAGCCTCCTCAACCCCCTGCTGCTGCACAGCTCGCCGCATCACCCCCAGAGCAGCCTATCACCTCCCAGTAAGATGACAGGTATAGTTTAACATCCTATATGGTGCAGCAGTCCCAAGCATGATGACAGATTAAATGGAGACTTCTGGCACGTGTATATGCTTATGAATCACAATTGATCAACAGATGTTTAAAAAGAAAATACATCTAATCTGACAGTATTCGGGACTGCTGTAGTGACTGCTAATGCAATTAATAATAATACTAAATAAACATTGTTTAGAACGTTTGAGTTTTTAGGAGGACAACATTTTCAAGTAATTTTGAAAGAGGGAAACAGTTGATGAGATCAATGGGAGAAGGAGGGGCAGAGAGAGAGAGAGAGAGAGAGAGAGAGAGTGAGCACAAGTGATCAATGAGTTGAGTGAGTGAGCTGAGCAAATGCCATTGTTATTCTGATCTGTGAGAACACACTGAGAACAATCGACATTGTACCTGCAATCTCCACTCCAAAGTCAGCATGTAGAAGCATGGGCACAAAGAGCAATCCTGTGACAGGCCAGGGTCAGGCCAGGGTCAGGGATGGGGACAGCAGCATCCAAATTACCACAACCTAACACCATCATTTCCACATTTCCTCCTCCCACATAGGTTGCTAATGACTCCGTTAGGAGAGTTGCCAAAACAAGGAAAAGCTACATTATTGCTCTGACCATTTGACCCTCAGGTGTTTGCATTGAGTGTAATTCAAGTGTTGACCAAGTCTACCTGTTGTATGTGACATAAGAAACTAAGCTGATAGGCTTTATCCTCTGTGCCATCACTCACTGCACTATAAAACCATGATATGAGAGACTCAATCAAAGCCTATTGTTGTCCTCTCGTGTCAGAACGCGAGGTCATCTTTGAAGAGAAAACAAACCGTTTACCTTGGCATGCTCCTTTACCTCTGGATAAATTGCTCTCTCTCGTGGATTGTCTGTTTGCTGGAGATTTGGCTACAGCACCTGACCAGGCGTTGACCTCAGGTTGCGAACCCTGTGGGGTCAGCGAGAGGCTTGTTGACGAGGGAAGGTGAGGCAGAAGCGAGAGGGGTCAGCAGCGGAAGGCACTTTGCTCCTCCTAGGCCTTCAGTTTGCCGCTGACAAGGTGTCCTGCTGGCATCTCGCCAACGCTCATCAGCTGTTTTTCAGTGTCAGCCCCTGGTCTGGCAATAACATCCCAGCAGGGCAGCTCATCACGTTGCTAGGACACGGCCCGTATTATGCATGGTTAATGGCCAATTAAAATCCTTAGCTACTACATCTCCTAGGCCTTTGATAGGGGGCTCCCCTGACTTCTACCGCCTTGCAGGGGGTCCCATTGTTTACGGTCTATTAGAAGACCGCAGTCACTGTAACCTAGGTTCATTTATCTCCCGTGGACCTAAAGGAGGCCTCCCCCTCACCTTTATGAGCAGCAGTATGGCTGCTAAGGCTCGGTGCAGACCTGGAGCAGCATGAGCTGTCCACTGGAGTATTGGCTCTTTTCTGGCCAGACAGGACGGATGGCCCTTTCCAAGCAGTGACCCCCTTCTTCAACCATCGCCACACCTTCACTTATATCAGAGAGGTCACTGCTGGGTCAGATCAAAGCAAAAGCCATACTCTGGGAATGTGTATTGATCCTATTTTGGTTCATCGAGTTTGGTCACAACTGTTGAGTGTGTAGCCTATGGTTGTTTGGTGTTATACACTTAGAAAGGAAATTAGGCAAACATGGACCGGCTGACATATTTTCGTTTTGTTTCGTTGGGGAACGTGTAGCTAATTATTCTAAACTGGAAGTTACAGCAAATCTACCACTGAGATAAAAGTAGGCTATAATATAAGCTAAGGCTACTTACATTTGTTTTAGAAAACTACATTTACATAAAGAAGCATCATTTAAAAAAATCTTTCTCAGTGTAAAGACTTGCATTCACAATCTATGTTGTCAGATCATAAAACTGATACAAGCAAAGACTGATGTGAATTTGGTAACTTTTATAGTTAAAAACGTTGACATAGTAAGTGACATGCCTTCTGTTCAGCAGGGCCCTATATGATTTATTTGATAAATATGTTTTTATTTAATCCTAAGAGTGATGGATATTGCTGAGTGTGATGGAAGGTCATGGTCAAAGTTAAGAAATGTCATGGATTATTATCAGCTAATAAAGTGGTTAGTTAATAACTTTGTTAATTATATCAATTGTATTGGCCTAACTACTGGATTTAACTTCACAATTACATATCAGCTGCGATAAAAAAAGAAGATATTCATTCTCATGCAAAGATAATTACAAAGAAAAGATACAAGTATAAAAAGGATATTCTTCCGTATAGTGTATAGTGCAATTTAATTCAGCATGTCAGCAAGTGAAAAACTAGCCGACTCAGATGTTCCAAATCAGGCACACCGGTACTAGTGATTGAGGGGATTGATTGGCTGTGGGTGTATTTTGCCCTCCGTCACCTCAGGCTAGCTCAGAGTCAGGAGGGGAACACACAGAAAAGGCTTAGGTCTGCACTAGTGTCCGCTGCATGGTCCATGTGCCCCAGAGAGGTACAAAGCCTGGGATACGTCCTGCAGAGACGCGGGAGGTCTATCATATGCACTGTCGCTACAATGAGCACTGCCTGGGGATGGGCAGGGAGGCTTTGATATTACATGGGTCACACAGGGAGCCGTAGCCTTTCAAACCCACTGCTAGCCCTTGCTGTACCACTCCCCTTCAAAGGTTCTCGCCCTCCCCCTGCTCTTGTTGTGCTGACTTTTTAACAATACATATTGAAAGCATTGATTTTTCCCTTTTTTCTTTTGATTTCTCTGATCAATCAGTCCTATCAAGAAACAATTGATTGGGACATAACATTTTGAATATCAATGATCAAGGGTGTATATAGCTAAAGAAGTTAGGTTGTATCTTTTCCTTTGGTTGAGGACCTTGGGAGACAATGTCTGCTGTCACACTGTTTTTTTTTTGTTTTTTTTAAAGTTTCAGACTAGACAGAAGAAGCTCTCTTTACTGACACGGAGGTTCCCTGTAGCTAGAATTACTGCTAGACACAGAGACACAAAGCTAACACGCATAGCATCCTTCTCCCTCTGAAACAGAGGTTGCCCAGCTCCAAGATAACTGCATGTTTATGAGTCCTCTGCCATTGTGTGGCAATGGGGGTCATGAGTCCAATGGAGTGCTTTATTGTTTTGTAGCAGCATTTACTAGACACAATGGAGTGTTGTAGGGTTGCTAGTGTGTTGCTGAAGACTTTAACCACTTAAACCTTCCTTGACTGGTGTCCCTCAGGGGTCTATACCTGGTCCCCTCCTTCACCAAATCCTTTTGCCTAAAATAGCTGATGTACAAGCTCATGTCTTGTTGCGATGCATTGTGATTTTGTAGATAGGCTATTTTTTGCAAATGTTTACCTATTTTTGGGCAAATATTCACCTGACATGGCTGAGATTTGAAGTGGTTAAGTGTCTGTTGGTCTTTTTGCGGAAGAAAATAGACGAAGTGTGTCCCAGTGTCACAGTGGCTGCAGACGTCCTGAGTTTTACATTTACGCAGTATTGCATATCAGGTGAAGTGTATAATCAGTTTTATAGCAGCAACACTTACATTATTCGGTATCGGTAATATGATTCCTCATTTGAAATGGATGATTTCTATCTGTACTACAGCTTTGGAAATATACTGCACATTATTCTGTTCAATCCTATAGGTCTTTAAACAACAGCAACAGATATTGGTCGTGATTGTCTGCTGCCTTCAGGATGAACTACTGCATTGCACTCTTTCAGCTCAAATGGTTGAATGTCTTTCTAGGACTGACTGACCATGGATGGCAGCTATAGGACACAGTCTGACATACCTGGGTCAGGGACAGGACTTTGGGACAATCTGAGATCTGAGTGCAAACAGTGTCTGTCTCTGCACTGTCACATAGGGACTGTCAGAGCACCTACTGTGGGAGGGTTCTCCCTGTGTGATGCTGGGACCGTAGGATAAGAATGTGTTTGACATTGCTTGTAATTGTGTAATGTTTACTTTGTTGGTATCATAGGGGGCCAGCATTGGCAAACAGGTATTTGATAGTGTGTGTGTGTGTGTGTGTGTGTGTGTGTGTGTGTGTGTGTGTGTGTGTGTGTGTGTGTGTGTGTGTGTGTGTGTGTGTGTGTGTGTGTGTGTGTGTGTGTGTGTGTGTGTGTGTGTGTGTGTGTGTGTGTGTGTGTGTGTGTGTGTGTGTGTGTGTGTGTGTGTGTGTGTGTGTGTGTGTGTGTGTGTGTGCGTGCGTGCGTGCGTGCGTGCGCGCGCGTGCGTGGGGGGCATTCCATTGGCCTCAGTTGAGAGACAACAAGTTGTCTAGACGTGGGATTAGGTTATGACACTAAAAGACCAATTTCCAAGTTTAACTTAAGAGTCTCCTGCGATTTCCTGAAAACATAAAGGGTGTCACTATTTCAGCATAGGGCACTCCTCGCGTCAAACAGTCCGGCAGCAGTGCAAAAGGTCTGATGGTTTTCTCAGGGGCTGCTGTTGTGAGTGCGTGTACACAGTGGAATGGCCTTGGCTGAGCTAGGCAGATAGCACCAGAGGAGGGGTCACTATGTTTGTTTGTTCTGCTCCCCCCCGTCTGAGGCAAAGAGCAGGTGAGTCTGGTAGGCTGGATTAACCCTGGCACTCATAGTCACAGAGCAAGGCCCCTGCAGGCTGCTATCGCTCTGCCCTATATGCAATAG
>NC_137870.1:32190913-32260913 GCF_963924005.1 Protomyctophum bolini | reverse complement strand
GGTTTGAACTCATCACAGTCCCAAACAGTGCCGGTTATCAACAGTGTGGCAGGCAGCCTGGCAGCACTTCAGCCCGTGCAGTTCTCCCAGCAGTTACACAGCCCCCTGCACCAGCAGAGCCTGATGCAGCAGTCTCCCAGCCACATGAGCCAGCAGCCATTCATGACCACCGTAACGCACTCACACAGTCAGTACTCAGTAACACTACTCCTGTCCTCCTTCCTGAAGGCTGTTATTAACCTTTTGCATGAATCTCTGATAAAATAGTACACAGTAACATGTTAATTAACCACTTCTATTCTTAGTAAAATGGACCTGAGTTAGAACTGTACTTTGAACCGCTCTTTTTCCGTCTACTCTACACAAAAAGAATGTCCGATCTACGAGTTCACGACTCATCCCAACGCAACTTAATTCTGATCTCTTGTTATTATTGAGAATTTCACCTACAATGACATTCCCAATATAGTGATGCCTCAGTCTGAGCCTCAATTCCGAGATCGTGCTTGAAATAGCAGCGGACGGCAGGGAATCATTTCATTAACGGACCACAGGCGAACCGAGCGTTACCTAGCGACAGGGGCGCTGCTAGACGGTGGATATATCAGCCAACCATTCTGAATCAATAAAAGTATAAAATTAGACGTCAAAAGTTGATGTCGTCGGGGAGTGACTTTTAAATGCATTTCCTTTTTCATAATGATTCATAGTGTCATAATGAGTCATATTGATTTGTATTTCTTTTGATTGCAGTGTACCCTCACAAACAGGAACCTCCACAATATTCCCACCCGTCACGTTTCCCCTCAGCTATGGTGGTCACAGATGCCAACGGCCTCGGCAAACAGGTCAGTCACACCACATAAAACATGATATAGGTTTATGTATGTATGCTGGTATATGATCTCCATTTTACTTAACTTTGTCTCCTATACAGTATGTCACTTTATACCCCAATATGTGTCAGTGCATGATTATTCTGGGAAATCTGGCCTCAGATGCAGTCACAGTAACCACGCATATTTTGCATTGACTGTGTACTAGCTCTTAAACAAAGCTCCCCTAAGACATTGTGTTTAGCATATTATATATGTTACTTTATAATCATCCTCCCACCCCTCACCTGTTCTCCTAAAGAGAGCACATATTAACAGTAGGATGTGCTAGATGATGTTACAGCATGTGTTTGCGTGCGTGCGTGCGTGCGTGCGTGCGTGCATGCTTGCGTGCGTGCGTGTGCACATGTGCGTGCACATTATGATTGTGTATTGACTTATTATTTTATCCCTGTCACATTAGGATTCTGCAGTAAACAAGATGGTCCAACTTGGGGGTCTCTCATGGGTAAATAAATACTTTTAAATACGTTTTTTTAGTAGAGTCACAAGGTGTAGTTCATCAGTATCTTACACAAATCAAATAATTTCAGACATAGTTTTCAATGTTCTTTTAGTTTTGTTTGTTTGTTTTTGTTCTTTTTGTAATGTTGATGCTGGGCTTGACCTTAGATAGCTCACATCCTTTTGTTGGTGGAATAGAAATGCAAACAAATAGACTAGATGGATATATGGATAGTATACTCCTCACAATTCCTATTTCCTTTGAACGGCCCATTCAATCAATCACATGTGCCCTCAGCCTGAACAACCCTGATTAACATTGCCTCCTTTCGTTTTCCTCTGGCTGGTGAGAGGGTTACCTCTGCTTGGCTAGGCCTGCGTCCACCGTCAGGAAATGAGAGCCAGCGTTAATCAAAGTTCTTGAGGCTTGCATCCTGCTACTTTAGCTCTATGCTACAGTGGGGTCACGGAGATGCAATGGGGGTGTTTTTTTTCTAGTAATTACAGCTCTTCCTCTTTCCTACTTCTCCCTGCTCTTAGTGGTCGCTCTAGCCTGAAATGCTGTCCTTGCCGCTTTCACACGCTCAATTTCCCACGCTGGGACAGCGGTGCCAAAGCACCGCTACTGATAGACTGATAGGCTGATAGCTGAGAACATGGCATATGCTGTGCAATAGGTATATCTTGCACAGCAGCATGCGTCCTACCCTAGGTATTAATCAAGGGAAACTCATGATAGTTTCTACTTTTAAAGCTTCACCAATACGTAAAGCCTGTGGGGTTTCAGAAACCCAGGTCATTTCTTATCAGTGCTTTATTTGGTTGGGGCAGTGCAGAGACTGACTGGGTTCTCCACCTGACACAGCCAACATGCTCAAGCTTTATAACACTCGTGTTTGCCAAGAGCCCCCACCCCAATTCACCTGACCCTGTTTAAAACCCACCTCTACTTAAAGCTTAGTGTCTAATGACTAAAGTCTTAGCAACAGGTCACCTTTATCAGGTACGATTGTTTGCTGTCCGTAGGGTCACACCAGGGTCACCTGCCTCCACCCCACCATAGAAAGGGGGGGGGGGGGGGGGGGGGGGGGGGGGAATCCACAAACAATCCAAAAAAAAGGAAAGAAAAAAAATAGAACCATTTGAATGGGAACAAGGCTTTTCAGCGTCAGCAGAAGAAGAATGAGGAATGTATTTAATCAGGTGTGGCACATGAAGGTGCCGGGGCGATATTTACTTTGTACTGTAGCTGTTTCATTTCTCACTTCACAATTACCTAGATTCTACTGTATGTAATGTTTTGTGTGACGTACAACGCCTTTGTCTGACATTTGGTGCCCTCTCTCTCTCTCTCTCTCTCTCTCTCTCTCTCTCTCTCGCCCTCCCTCATACAGTGTCCTCTTCAAGCTTGGTGAGAGTGTACACCTGACTTCCTTGGTGCCCAGCAACCGAAGCACATTTTTCCACCCTTTCGCTGTGGTAACCGTGGCAACTCTTAGTAACTGGCAACTGCACACTGGACGATGAGTCAGTCAATAAACAAAGAGTGGCCGCGGAGAGCGGTGAAATGGGGAAGGGAAAAGACACTAAATTCACCTGCAAATTTTCATGTCAAGGCACCTGGAAATGAGGCTGGATTTCCTCTGCCATTCGCAAAAAGATCAACAAGGATGTATGATTTTAAACAAGAACACAGTCTTTGCAAACAGTATTCCTTATCTAGCTCTTTCAAAATGCCCACACATACAGTATATTAGCAGATGATCATCTTGTTTGTGGCGGTCATTTGTGACATTGCGGAAGAACAAAAAACAAATGGAGCCGCAAATATGGTCCTTGAACTCTGTGGTATGGAACCGGAGCAAAGGTCCCCGGGGAGGCATACTGTGATTTGATGTGGACATGAAGGTACACTGAAACCAGTGCAGACAATGATCAGTCTCTGTGAAGACTGCGGGATTCTGTGAAGGACTCCTATTCAACATCAAGTACCTGGATGAATTATCAGATTAATTTGCTTTCAGGGGCCATAAATAATATGATCCCACCACCAGGCTAGTATGCATTTTCAATAGCCATGCACGTAAGCTGAACTGTATGACAATCATAATTACCTTGTCCTGAGCAACCTGTATTGATTTTTATATAGACATGTAGCTACTTCACCTTCTTATTCTGTTTAAAAGAGTCTTCCATGTTATTATTTTTTTTCACATTCATTTAACTGTACATCTGTGCAGATAATGATAGCCATTTTATATTGTGAAGGATTTCAACATTGTGAGTTATTGTTCAATGTGTATACTGTGATCGAAAGGTTTTGACAATCTTGTAACTTTGAAGGACTATGCAATGTGTGTATAGACTATATAATGCCTTGTAGAAATGGATTCTGTACAGTAGCCTACTCCACACACATGAGAATGGAGATTATTATGCACTCTCAGTGAAGTTACGATTATATAGTTTCTATTGATGAATCTGCCTGTAAAATAACACAAAAGCTGCATGAGTGACTCAGAAATATGCCAAAGGATGATTGTAACAAGTGTAGTTAAACCCAGGTTCAGTCTGTCCAACTTCCAAGGTTTCACTTGTAAAAAGTGTGCCTGCCATATCTACAAAACAAGCCTGCATTATGGGAGGACTTACTCACATTGTTAATGTGTGTACCTTCAAATCCAGTCACACATTCCCATTTCCCCGGGTTGGATTGGCCCATCCCTCCCATAGAAACCTCTGACTGTTGTTTGCACATGGGTTAAGGTGAATTTCAGGAATGGGACTCACCCTCCTCTTGCGCTCCCACTTTCTGACACACCGCGAAGACATACCAAATAGGACAAATATTGTAATACTCCTCAACATAAATCATCGCAGCAGGACCCCCCGCTGAGAATGAAAATATTGACAAGTATTCACAAACAAAACAGTGATTTTGTGAAGGAATTTGTGAAGGAGAGAGTGGTTGAAATAGCAGAGTGTTGTGATAGCAGCCACACATAATCAGACTGGATTCCATGGAGGGTGAGAAATGTTGGGGGAGGGGGGGCAGGCAGTGGTTGGGGTCAGAAACCCACGAAAACAGTATTAGACACTTGCAATCCCAGTGTAGTTGGAATTAAGGTGTGAGATTGGCACCAATCATGGCATAAAGGATACCTTTTGAAATTACTATTTTTAATAAGACTAAATAGTCAAGCTTGATTGACATATAGGCTACTCCTACTTTACACAAATGAAAGCCAAATCCCTATAATATGTCAAGGCAGATCCATGTCTCCTGTTCAATATTAGGTCATTACATTGTTATTTGTATGTGGTTTGCTTTGCGACTGTTATAGACACACCTACTGCCATCTAATCAGAGGGCACTCACAACGGAAGACATGATTTTATTTTTTTCTGATAATGTATTATTTTTGTATAAAATTGAAATCAGTGCTAAATCATTATTTATACTTTCTGACAAAATGTTGATATTCAAGTAAAGTTTTGTTTTCCAAAATGACGTCCTTGATATAAGAGTTGTTTTTGCTGGTATTGCCAGACTTACACGCACAAGCAGGCACGCAAGCAGGCAGGCAGGAAGGCACGCACGCATGCACGCACGCACACACACACACACACACACACACACACACACACACACACACACGTGCACACACACACACACACACACACACACACACACACACACACACACACACACACACACACACACACAGTAGTAACAATGTGCAACACAATGCACATAACCCTTGAAGCAGTCAGAGAGCTGTCTTAGTAAATCTCTGTTTATGGCCCTCTACAAAGATTTGTGGTATTGCTTAGTGATAACAGGCAGCTTCTTTGAAGTTTAAAGATCTAAAGTACATGGCCACAGTGCCTACACTAAACAATCACTCTTGCTTTGCAAGTAGGCTACAACAGATCTGTAATCAGGTTCACTGCATCAGCTGAAAATCATTTGGGATTCAAGCACTAATATATACATTCTCATTCAAATGTTTTGCCACAACAATAGCTGGAAGGTTCAAGGAAAGTGTGTGTGTGTGTGTGTGTGTGTGTGTGTGTGTGTGTGTGTGTGTGTTTGTGTGTGTGTGTGTGTGTGTGTGTGTGTGTATGTGCTTGCCAAGAACGCCCACCCCAAATCACCTGATCCTGTTTATAACCCACCTCTACTTAGTGCGTGGTGCGTGCACCGTGCATGCATGCGCGCATGTGTGCTTCACTGCTTGCATGCATGTGCATGCATGCATCTGTGAGTGTGTGTGTGAGTGTGTGTGTGTGTGTGTGTGTGTGTATGTGTGTGCGTGCGTGCGTGGGTGCGTGCGTGCGTGCGTGTGCTTGCCAAGAACGCCCACCCGTCCACCCCAAATCACCTGACCCTGTTTACAATTACAACCCACCTCTACTTTGAGTGCGTGGTGCGTGCATGTGCATGCATGCATCTGTGATTGCATGCATCTGTGAGTGTGTGTGAGTGTGTGTGTGTGTGTGTGTGTGTGTGTGTGTGCTTGCCAAGAACGCCCACCCCAAATCACCTGACCCTGTTTATAACCCACCTCTACTTAGTGCGCGGTGCGTGCACCGTGCACCGTGCATGCATGCGTGCATGTGTGCTTCACTGCTTGCGTGCATGTGCATGCATGCCTCTGTGAGTGTGTGTGTGTGTGTGTGTGTGTGTGTGTGTGTGTGTGTGTGCGTGCGCTCGCGTGCGTGCGTGTGCTTGCCAAGAACGCCCACCCGGCCACCCCAAATCACCTGACCCTGTTTACAACCCACCTCTACTTTGAGTGAGTGGTGTGTGCACGTGCATGCATGCATCTGTGATTGCATGCATCTGTGAGTGTGTGTGTGTGTGTGTGTGTGTGTGTGTGTGGTGACCAAATATTTTTCATCCAAATACTTCTCAGTGTGTTTTAACAAGGAGAGGTAGTATAGTATAGTATTAGGCCGTTAAATAAGTAAATAGGGAACTTTGTAAAGAGGATGTCCAGCCTCTCTCAGAGCAATTTCTTGCTCTCAATACCAGTGTAACTCTAGTAATTATTATTGTTTTTTCAATCTTACCATATGCAATCAAATGTATTACAAAAAAACCCTTCACAATATCTGTCTGATATTTACATCCAAACCAATAAAAAATATACCGGTAATATTCAGTGGTCCAAAAGTGTGAATATTATAAATTGAAGCTATTACAATATTTCTGTGAAGAATGTATTTAATCACAATTAACTGTATATTTTCAAAAGCCAGACTTGAAAATAATAACACTTTAACCTTGTTATCAAGTTCTGATCATTATAGTAATGAACAGCATGAATTGTTTAGGGACACTAAACTGAACCGAAGGTCCCTCAAATGAAATAGACAGTAGTGATGCAGATGTTGTCATGTTGACACAGAATGTGGCTATAAACGGTTGGCTGAAGTGACAGTCAACATTCAGCCCACAGACCATTCTGGACGGGAACCCCTCTTGGGGTTCTGTACAGTATGTACAGTATTAAATATATATATATATTTGATGTTGCTATATAAATAGTTGAAGTTTTTCAGAAAACTTAGGTCAGGATTTAGAAGGCATTTTAGAATCGGCGTCAGGCCAAAATGGGTTAAAGTCTTAGATTGCCTCTGCATGACTCTCTGGCCACAGCCCATGACCATATGTAACAGAGTGGTCCTCTGTTACTTATTCTGCACAGCATATTGGCACTTTATTAACATGCACAGTTGTATTTTGCAGTCATGATTTTATTGTTGAATACCGTTTCCTGTTTAGCTGAGATGGCCACTCGGCCAATGAGTTCCACCTGGGGAAATGCTTGGTGATTAACAAACATGAGGGGCAAGTGCAATGTGGGTTATAGATTCAATATGTTTGGGAAGTGCAATAATGTGGAGTTCTATTGTTGAGGTTTGATTGAATGCCTAACAATTGCCTGTGATGTGTTTCAGTAAGGATTGGGCTGGACCATGTCAGGATAGCGGGGGGTTAAGATGTGCTGTTGTGATTGATTATTTATGTTGTAGTGCGAAGGACTTATTATATAACTTGTATAGTTCATGTAGTTCACAGAAACTTGTAACATTTGTATGGTTTAAGGTTATGTATTTATGGTACATGTTCTCATTTGAAGACACCCTGTAAATGGGATAGTCCATTCTCATTATCTCCAGCTGGGTATAAAAGACTGCCATTTTGCCAGTGAACTGAAGTCTGTGCTGAGAGTAGGGAGCTTCCTGCATTTATGCCAGTTGGTAGTGCTCATTTGGTGAATAAACATACCATTGGTTAACCTTTACCAATGCCTCTGTACAGTTTCTCCAGCCACTAACACGGTCATTCCTACACCATATGATGGTTGGACGTTTGGATCGTAGATCAACAGGTAAATCGGAAGCTGTGCCTTCCGGCTCAGCTCCCTCTTCACCACAACGGTATGGTACAATGCCTCATGCCTGCATTACTGTGGTGTGGACACCACACCAGTCCAGCTCAATTTTAGCCTCACTCGTGAATAAGTTCCATAGGTACTTGAATCACTTTGTTTGGGGAAGCAACTATACTCACTCTCAAATTGGAGGGAGCAATCCACTATTTTCTGACAGATATCCATAGCCTCAGATTTGGAGATGCTGTATCTCGTCCTGACCGCTGGTTGCAAACTGCCCGCTGGAGATCATGACCCTTTGAAGCCACAGAATCAGAAAAGAGCAGATACAAACCGGACACTCTTTACCCCTGGCTGCAACCTTCTCATAGCAAAGGCTATATGTGCCACCACCATACTCCTGCAGTAAAAAGCTTATTCCAAGTGAAATCGGAAGTGATGAAATATGAGCAGACAAAATTGAAACTGGAACAATATAAAATTGAAGCTGATAAATGTGTTCTCTGTCCTGAAAATGGTCTTTCTGTTTACTAAATAACTGGAGAGATGGAGAGAAAACATATTACTGAACTAACGACAATCTCCAGGAGTCCTTGAGGACCCCTTGAGAGGTTCCAGGGTGCCCCCAGCTAAATTACTTAATGAAGCATCAAAATCAATTTAATCACTTTAACCCTATATAAATCCATTATTTGAAGATAGTCGCACAACAAGCTCAAAACGTGTCATGATATGACACACTGAGAGAACTTTTTAACACAAAAACAAAAAACAAAACGTATACCTTGCCAGTTTATACAATAGAGTAGACTACAGTCCCACTCCACAGCATTCTTTGGTTTAATTTCTGTTCAGTTCCATATCTAGTTCTATTTTCTGCATAGCTGTTAATTAATGGGTCCTATTTCTAGTGGGGGTTTCTTTAGATATTCTTTTGTGGCTTTTGCCTTTATAATTTTTTTTATAGAGGGATAGGTATACAGTAGGCTGACAGGAAATGGGGAGAGAGATGGGAGGGGGGGACACATGCAGCAAAGGCCGTCGCGATCGGGAGTCGAACCCACGGCACGCCACCAGACTGGATTACCAGACGGCTATTAGCCAGCCGCCCGGGCCCCTATTTCTAGTTTTAACAAATTATACACATTCTGCAGACACGCACAAATGACAACTGAAACAATACATTGTTAATAGTGTAGGCCTAATGTAAAGAGACAATACAATAATAAAACAGCATTGTGTTGGTCAAAAGGTCTGTTTAACAATAAAGTCTAATGTCTATTGGTAAGGAACACTTGACATTTTGGGTACAATAATAGTTAAATTGACTTTCAAACATTCTGAATTGAAATGGGCATGAATATGAATAATTGAAATGTTGCTGGTTTCCATTTGTGTTACTGTAGGGGCCTAACAAAGCTCATCTATCCCAGAGCGTGACTGCTCCAGCAGGGGAGCCATGCTGTGGAAACCCTTGTAATCCAATGATGTAGCTCTATTTGGTTATGAATGAGGCCTTTGATTTTAGTCCCAGGAAGCCACTAAAGATCTGAACAGTTCTCTTTTACTACGCTTCTCTACAAAGAACAGAATGGCGGCCTGAAAGAATCATTTGCATCTGTTTTGGGACATAGAGTTTCAGTTTACAATACAATACTACATTCTCTAAACAATAAATTAAAGTGAAGTGTGAAATAGTGTCACAGTCAGTTCTAAAGGCATCCCTTGCATGGCTTTTAAATATGTAGTTACTAATTATTTGGTTACACCTCTTGTTTGCTCATTACAAAATGATGTGGACAAATTGAATTGGTTGTGCTTTATCTTGATGAGTATTGTTATGAGGCTTGCACTTTCATGTTTTTGATGTGACCCGTGTCCCGTTTTAAGGAAATCCCAACTGGTCGGACCAAAGTTTGGTGTTCTTGTTGGTCTCCCTTATTATTCTGACATAGCTGCAGCACTGCAAAAGAGTATTCATTCATTTTAGACTCCAGAGTTACATTAGTGCACAGGATTTTGCAGTGTGCCACAATTTTCTACAGATGGACCTTTCAGCTGATATAGGCCTAGTTAAAGGAACAAATTATTTGACAAATACATTTTGGGTACATTCACTTTTGTTCTTGTTCATGATTGACTTGCAGTATCCTACTGATTAAAACGTTACGTTTCTGAACATTCACCAAGTTACTTTAGTGTTTTCAACCTTGTTTTTTTAGTTTTTTTTTTTAACCTTGTATGCCTAATGCAAAATGTGTACCAGTTCTGACAGTTGGGGGTCAAAAAGTGGTTATTGAACTGGGAATTGTACATTGCTAACTTGAGGTCCTCAGGCAAACTGTTCCAGAGTCTTGGGGTTTTGATGACATCAACACTTGGCACTGCATGTACTGGAGACCAACCAGACTCAGGAACTAACCAGTAACATATCAGAGGACTACAGGTTATAAACTGTACCGCACTGTCCTGGGTTTGATCCCAGGCCAGTCAACTCACATATAGCACTGATTGGGTAACAAAGTCATGCAGTAATGGGAGCTGATGGTAGGTGTTGTGTGCCACCTCAGCAATACATCTACCAGGGGTCACCCTTGTTCCTGACTGATACAGACAATAAGGCACTCGACTCCACCCTACTTACTTAGACAGAGTTTGCTTCATGCAAGCTCATCATATCAAGGACACCAAGGTCACCGCAATCTGGTCTATAATAATCAAGGTCTGCCACAATCTGTTCGTGCCACTAATATGCATCAGACTGCTTTTCCTTATGTCAGATGACCTTCCTTCCTTTTGTGTGAATTATGTTCCTTTTTTGCATACTATACTTTCCTTTGTGGACTTACTGACGTGACTTTTGGTGGGTGCTAGCCCCGCCTATATACAGATTTTGGCCCCACAAAATGTACGCAACACAAACATTTACGTCCCATTTCTCATCGACAATGAAAGGAGAAATTAGGTCAAATGTCCGCCAAATATGACGTAAATTTGTGGCAACAGGCAACAGGCATTCTGATTGGCCAGTATGAGATGATGCATGATGATGTACGATGATAAGAGCGGCCCTCACTTCACACGGGTGTGGTTTATTTTCTTCCTTAATTACGCAGACTACTTTCCCACGTGGACTATATGGTAACTAATATGTGGATTCATCCCATGTGCATTATGTCACTTGCACGTGAGACTTTTGTTTCTTTTGCACAAAGGCCTGTGTGCCACATCTGTCACTGTTCTAGTGCTGCACCTTATGTTCTCCACACCTGCTGCTATGTTTAACCTCACCTTATTGCTGCGCCCATGTCTCCTCATGTACACGTCTGCTACTATTTATACCAATAGTATATAGCTTTTGACATTTGTACCGGTTTCTAGTATCTACCCAGTGCTTTTGCCCTTGCTCTTTCCTCTATCACTATCCTTTTCTGAAAATGATTGATGGAGAAATAATAAATAATAATTTCACCCAACTCCTTACACCTGTAAACCTGTGATGTGTTGTCAGATCACATCACATCACATCACATCACATCACATCACATCTGTCATTAATTCGGATTCGGATTCTTCAAAATATTATTCTGATTCCGAAACAACTTTGGATGGATGAATTGATGATATGAATTAGATTCAATACCGCTGGGGACTCTGAGGTCGACGTGAGGATCGAGCTGGCACACAGGGATGGGAGAGAGGGGACAGAAAGTGGATAATACAGGTTGAATACCGCCGTGTGTTTAGCAGTCTCAGAAGAATGGATACTACATCAACTCCAGCTGAGGCCTAAGGGGCTAATGGATAAGACTTCCCAGCAGGGATCAAGGGTCAGGAGGCCACTCTCGGCCAGGGCTAATTGGTCACCGCAAACAGACTTTATGTCAACCTTACACAGAGAAATACATACACATGTATGGAGCAGCTTAGGGGAGTCTTCAATCAAGACCCTTGATCTAGAATGATCTGTGCTGTCCCTGTACAGTCGTGAGATCAGTCAGACCACAGCTTTAACAAGCTCTCTCTCCATCACCGTACATCGCCAACAGTTCCGCCAACAGTGCCACCCTCAGTGACAGCTACATAAGTTGCATGGCAAAAAGATATAGGTTGCCTTTTATCATATAGGTTGATATTTTCGTTCTATTGAAGAAATTGGCATTTGGGTCCATCTGTTCTGCTATTTACAATTATTTTAAATAAATTGCTTTTAGCAAACATTTATGGTTTTGAAAATGAAAGTGACTGTTTTTGTCGTGTCAACATATCTGTTTTTTGCCATTTTATACGCTTTATTTCAGATCAGGTCAATGTAGAGAGACAGGAAACCATGGACAGAGATGATATAACGTGAGGTCAGATTTGAACCAGCGTTCTCACGCTAACAATGAGCATATGGTCTGAGACAATAACAAAGATTAATTGAGTAGAATAATACCTTTTTCCCATTTAGATTTCTTGCCGTTTTATGCTGGAGAGGAATCATACAGCATACAGGTTAGTGGATTTAAACTATTATAGTAAAGTATAACTACATTTTAAGATTCAAGACAGTGTTCTTGTCCAGCTCCACACAATTATGCATGTAGTTATTGTTTTATTTTTACTGGGTTGGAATGAGGAAAAAATTGTATCCCAGGCTGAAAATGTTTAAACACCCATGGCACATGGAATCCTGACAGATTGATGCTGTCATTCGGATGCCGTCACAGACTTGGTGCTGGAGGGCTTAATGATTTATGAAGACTAGAGGGATGTCCAGAATGGGACCCGAGTTAATGTTCACCTTTCTCACTGTCCCTCCTCTGAGGTCCACCCATAGCTAGAGCCCAGATCCAAACATCGGGGGACGTGACTGACTCGGCTGGCCTCCAGCTAAACCCTGCGTGCCCAGCAGGGTGGTAACCCGCGCTCTGCTCTTTAAAGGCTTCTGAATGGATTCAAAGAGCCGTGGAGTACAGGAGGGACCAGGAGACTGATGTCTCTAATCATCTTTCAATCAATCAATAGAACCAATCAACACTATCAAAAAAATACTGTAAATTCAGTCTTCAATCATGCACTCTCACTAGCAAAAGTGCATGGACAACAGATGTAATTATACAGATAATGCCTTGAAGCATTCTGCATAGCTGAGAGTGTAACTGTTCTTACTCACACCATGCCACTCTGTTACTGGTTGTCACTGTATAAAACTATTAAAGTAGCCTACTTGAGGATTAGCTACGGATGTTGTAGCCTACATGAAGTGGCAGATTGAAGCACGCATTATTTAAAATAAAGAGGGTAAAATTGTGGTTGTGAACTTGTGTGTCATTTTAAAGTATTGGCCTTTCTGGTACTTGCATTGCCTTCTGTATCATGGATATGAACCCAGATTTCTGTTGAATAGACCGAATATATAGAAAGGATTGAGGACAAACTAGGTGACGGATGGCAAAGTGCTCTGTCTTCTGGTGTCTTACGCTACCCTCATTAAGCTGTAAATCTTTCACAAGAACACCCAGTAAAACAATAGCAGAAGGCCGCATTCTTGTAAGTCCACCTTGTCATTGGTGTAACAATGGGAAGCTCAATCACTATGCACTTTCTGTCCGGTTGTACAATAGACATAATCCCTAAAGCAGCCAGTAAAAATGTTGGACAAATCATTAAGGATAAGTGTAAGTGCCATTAATTACAGCAAGTAATAAGGATATAACATGAAGCTCATTGTCAACCGAAGCTCAGACAAATTGATTGAACAAGATAAAGGGTAAAAACTGTGCAGAAATACAAATGAGCCATGGACAAGGTGCATATAAGAAAGATGAAAGTTTCCCTGTTTGACATGACTGTTGCCATTCTCTTGCTACTGTGCAACAGTGCATAAAACTTCCAACACCTGCTGTTATAATAAGAAAGAAACAATCTAGTATTTTGACACATCTTAAAATAAATAATTAAAAAAAAGCAATTTTGTCATAAATACACCAAAAGCAATACAAGCAATAGAACACATAGGACACACCACATTGTTTCCCAACCTTATCATGTATCTTGTTGAACATAATAAACATCACTACAGTTACCGTTATGCAAATTTAGTCACTTAAGAACTAAAGTTTTTAAACAATCAGGTTAAAATGATAGTGTTTAACCTTAAAGGAGAATTTAACAACCCAACCCCACTTTTCTTCATAACTGGTCCTATCTCTAACCCTAACCTAAACATAACCGCAAGCCCGGGGCAGCGCATGTTCGCCAATCTTAATCAGGTCGCCAACCTTAATGCATGTTCGCCAACATTAATGCATGTTCACCAACCTTAAAGGACCACTTCACCACTTTTCAACTTATCTTCATATAATAGGTCCTCTCTAATAATCATGATAAAATGGCACAATTGTTTTTCTACTCAGTCTGTGTCTCATAGGAGGGCTGTGGGCAGTTCAGAAACTCGTCCCCCTCATCGTTAGACAGATGTTTTTTAAACAATATTCTTTATTACAAAAAATTGATTTGTATTACCGTGAGAACGATGGGTTCAATTTTCGCATTGCAACTTTTCAGGACTAGAAAGCCTGCAGTTTCTATTAGCTTGGATTCCCCATCGATTATGTCACTGGTGGACGGGTTTCTGAACTGCCCACAGCCCTCCTATGAGACACAGACACAGTAGAAAACAATTGTGCCATTTTATCATTATTATTAGTGAGGATATATGAAGATAGGTTGAAAAGTGGTGAAGTGGTTCTTTATTGCATGGTGGAACTAACGAGAGGTCAAACCATGGGTTAGTCACCCCATTGGCGTCTACTTGCTCTGCATCTCAGAGGTGGGCGATGGACAGTCATCTCAGAGGTGGGCGATGGACAGTCATCTCAGAGGTGGGTGATGGACAGTCATCTCAGAGGTGGGCGATGGACAGTCATCTCAGAGGTGGGCGATGGACAGTCATCTCAGAGGTGGGTGATGGACAGTCATCTCAGAGGTGGGTGATGGACAGTCATCTCAGAGGTGGGCGATGGACAGTCATCTCAGAGGTGAGCGATGGACAGTCATCTCAGAGGTGGGTGATGGACAGTCATCTCAGAGGTGGGCGATGGACAGTCATCTCAGAGGTGGGTGATGGACAGTCATCTCAGAGGTGGGTGATGGACAGTCATCTCAGAGGTGGGTGATGGACAGTCATCTCAGAGGTGGGTGATGGACAGTCATCTCAGAGGTGGGTGATGGACAGTCATCTCAGAGGTGGGCGATGGACAGTCATCTCAGAGGTGGGTGATGGACAGTCATCTCAGAGGTGGGTGATGGACAGTGATCTCAGAGGTGGGTGATGGACAGTCATCTCAGAGGTGGGTGATGGACAGTCATCTCAGAGGTGGGTGATGGACAGTCATCTCAGAGGTGGGCGATGGACAGTCATCTCAGAGGTGAGCGACAGTGGTCATTCTATGATCGGTGGTCATTTCAAACAAAAACCATTGTTGTTTAAAACAAGATTTCAAACAACAATGGTTTCTATTTCTGTTTTTTTAATTGTGCACATTTTCCAGCAATAAAAAATACTTTAGCTTTAGCTTGGGGTAGCCTATCCCCAATGATTACAATTGGTAATGGCATAGATAGACAGGTTTCTGAACTTTCCACAGCCCAGCCATCTCTGATAATAACATAATGTTCAAAATGGGTTGAGTGATCCTTTAATATTCACTCAGGTTTCCACAAATATTATTATCATCTAATAAAGCCATTAAAAGTGCATGATAATTTAGTCCTAGAGGTTACTGCTGTCCGGAGAGTATCACATTTTGACATAGTATGTATATTGTTTAGGTCGGATGTAGGCTATTAATCATCACAACCTTTTGTCAGTTCATTTGTAGGCCTATTGCTGAATCAATCGTAAGCAGTGCCAACTATGAATGAATGAATGAATGAATGGATGAATGAAAGAATGAACGAACGAACGAATGAATGAATGAATGAATGAATGAATGAATGAATGAATGAATGAATGAATGAAACGAACCCTCAATGTATCTTTAGAATTAGATGTAATCATGTATCTGCGTTGAGCCGTTGACGTTTGGACCATTGAGCTATGCTTTGGACCGATGCCTAAGCTGAGCTCTATGCATGCCTTGGGCTTGGACTCTTCCTTCAACAACATCTACATCTAGTGGCAGAGAAAGCACATTGCAGCTATCCGGAAGAGTCCATTGATTCGTCGTCACTGCTGACGACATCTTTCTCGCAGTGACTGCTGTGCTATTATTATCATTTATCAAGATGGCGCTGCGGCCAGGATCTGGAGGAGGCAGCAGGTATTGTAACCCTTTTCCAAATGAAGTGTACCCGAGACAAAATGTGTTGTGTTCGTGAAATAGGTTTCTGTGACACACACATACGCGGTGTGTGGCCAGAACTAACTATAGATACTATATAAGGGCTGCTTTTGTTGTCGAGACAGAGTGATGATGAGATGGCTGGATCTCTGGATGTCAGGTGTCAATGCTAGCTGGGTAGCTGTAGCTGATTCAACTACTAGTACTTAAAAAGGGGAAGTAGAAAGGCCAGTCATTCTGTACTCTCGTATCCACTGTACAACTATAACGTGGTGTTTTATAAATCCGGATAGTAGTGTGACAACGAGTGTTAATTTGCTGCTAAGGCTACTTGCTAGAATGTGCAGAGGAGAGCAATTTGGTCAATGTGAAGCAAACAATAATACAGGCCTGGACATAGGTGATGTCAGACTGTGAATATAGTTTTTATGTGCATACCGGTATGCTCATGTGATATTTTAAACTAAATAGTGTAAATAGGTTAACATATTCCAGTCTCCTACACACAGTAGTCGGGTACAGTTCTGTACCTGCCTTCAAGCTTCCACTGCCCCTGCCATAAAGCATGAAGCATTCTTAGGCCTGTTCTGACCTCAGTTCTGTCTGACCAGTTCTGCAATTATATCGATTATTTTAGTGAACGGGTTCAGTGACATTACCCCGTTCAGTACAAGACATGATGAATCACCGTGCTCAGTTTCTACCTATCGAGCCTGTCTGCAGAGAGCAGTGGTGAGCTTTTAGAAGGCTCTGTCTCTGGTCCTGCGGTTTACTGTACAGACAGAGAAGATTGAAAATGCCAGCTTCATGATTCTTTAATAAGCCGAGCTTTAACATAGTCTGAGTAGGTTGAATAATGAATATGTGAGTCTCTGCACCTACCAGGTGATACTGATACTACAGTTAGTTGAAACCAAAGAACCCAAAGACTGTAGATAAGGGCAGAGAGACAGGCAGGGGAGTAAGTAAACAATTTTCTTATTATGCACTTCACTTGCAAACCTTACAGTATGTGCTAGTCCTAGCTGTTGTCTGATGTCTGATTGTACAATCAGTTTGCTATGCTGAAATTGTCTGGGGAAAATGTAATTACTTTGTGTTATGTAATAGATATTGAATTAGCTACTGTTAAGGTTTGTACATTTACCTCTCCCCTTCCATCAAAACAACCTGTAGGCGTACTCCTTGCTGTCTGAATTGACTCCAGTAGTTATTATTGTTATTGTTATTTGTTTTCTTTTGATTATTCAATTAATCTATACTATTAATTTTAGACCCCAAGATGATGATAAAAGAACATAATAAAGTGCAATATTATTTATCAAATTATCATAGGGTCATTTCTGATACTTCCGTGACCATGGAGAGCATCACATGCCCATCACAAGTTATCTGAACCTTAAGAAGTTTTCTGAAACCTGTTATTTATTATCTTTTTGCTGATGGCTTCCCGGTTTGGCCAGTTTGTAGATCTGCTATTTTCCCAATTTTTGACCCCCTAAAAAGTGAAAACGTTAGAGGATTTGCCCAAAATATGGATGCCAGGGTTACTGTGGTTAAAGGGGACATGTGTTGAGGACATGAAAATCTGCCCAGCAGTCTGTTGTCCCCCAGCCAGGAGAGGGCGAGGTAGCTTCTCGCCTTCAGATATGTTATATTTCAGATTAAATAAATATAATACCTATTTTTTTTTACGATATTTTTTGCGGCTTATGCCTTTTATTGGTTTTTTGAAGGGACAGACAGTAGGCTGACAGGAAACGGGAGAGAGATGGGGGAAGACATGCAGTAAAGGCCGTGTCGGGCTCGGGAGTCGAACCCACGGCACACTGCGACTGGATTACCAGTCGGGTGCCCAGACGGTTACGCCACCGCCTGGGCCATAATACCTAAATCTGACGTAATTTACACATAGTACCTGGGTGGGTTGCATTTATTTTTTAACTGCAGAATTAGTTAAAGTTTTGCCAGAAAAAGACTATCAGATATGACCATCGTAAACGATACAGAGCCACCTCCCGACAATATCGCAGAGACAGTATGTTTATTTTGGGACCACAATGCTTATATGGGACGATTTTAAGATGACCCAATGTTATTCTCCATAGAGAAAAACGTCCACGACCCGGGGATGAATGAGTACGTCAAGACATACTTTATTTTTGATTTATTTGTCAAATACAAGACGACACAAGTTAAGACATCAAATCAAAAAAGCTTAAAAGCTAAAATGTGAAGGAATAACCAAAATACACACTGCAATGGTAGCCTAAAAAAAAATCAGATGTTTATGTGGCCGTTTGTTATTTTTGCTCTGTCATATGATATTATTAATGATCTGCCGCACCTGTGCAATGGTCTGCCTCGTCGTTTCCACTTTCCACAGCTGCCTGTTATCACTGCTGATCACTTTCCATGTAGGCCTGCTAATCCTTGGCCTGTTATTCAGTGCAGAACGGTTAGCACGGTTGTCCTATGAAAAGCATTTTAAGCTGCAAATCTTAGCGTGAGCAGATGTGAGGCAGAATCAAGTTGAGCCCCATCACTGACGATAAAGCCATTGGCCCAGATTGATGTTGTACTTGTGTTGAGTGTTTTGTTTACTCTTTTCTCAAATGCTCATTGCTGTAATAGCTGTGCTGCTGTGTCCCTTGCATCAAAGCCATCATTCTGTGATGGCTGCTATTGGAATTTGTATGGGTAACAAGGTATAATAATGTAATAGGTGTATGGGTTAAGGGCAAATTAGAACAAATGAGATAATCAAAAAAAGTGAAACAAAAATAGTTTCTGACCTAACAAAAATAATCAAATACAATTTCTTACCTCCTTACCATAAACAATACTCATAAGAACCAACTAAACAAACTCAATATCACTTGACAGAACAGCAAAGTAACTTACTCATGAATAACGGAATAATATAGAGAACTTCAATCATCATCAGCCACTCTGAATGGCTGCAGCGCTCATGAACGCTCCCCACCAATCACTGGCTGTCTGGAAGTGTCTCCTCCAATCGCTGGCTGGTCACACCTGTTTTGTATCCAGTCACACCCACGTTCTCGGTCTAGTCTATATCTGGCACACCACTGCATTCCAGGACCAAATCATAATGCATATTCATTAAATAACAATACAACCACAGTCGTAACACTAGCTCTGGTGAGGAGTGAGGACAAAGACAGACATGTCTGAGTTACAGAGCCAAAGTCTCTGTTTTCCCCCTCCTGTCCTCTCTCACAGTCAGAGGAAGGTTACACTACAGAGATGCATTGCATGCTGTTGGATGTTTTTCTTTTATGGCGCTTGTGTACTGATAAATAAAGGCTGTCCTGAGTCCTGAACTACAGCAAAGCTATATTGGAATTGGATCAATTAATCTTTTACCTGTCAGATTTCCCACTTGTGGTGGTCAATTCATTGATGTGGTCCCTGGAAAGCAGCAAGCTAGGAAGATAACATCTGCCTTGCATTCCTGAGAAGTCTGTTACAACCGAGAAGTGGGATAGATAAATAAACGGAACAGTTAAAGTCACACCTAAAAGTGTTTGTTATTCTAGTCACTTTAATAGAATAGAACAGAACAACAGTGATAAAGTTCTTTTAACATCGATGTCCTGTATAATCACTGAAATCTGAGTTTCAATTTCGAGAAAAACGCTGCTAAAGATTGCGCTTATAAATAATGGAAGTGGACGGCGGGGAAATGTTTATTGACGGAAGCAAGCGCTGCCTAGTGACGGGGAAGCTAATGTACGGTAAATATAAAAGAGGCTATTCTGGATTAAATGACCCCCAAAAGACATCAAAGATGGCAACGGCAGAAATTGCAATTTGGGAAATAGGACATCAGCGGCAGGGAATGGAGTCTTAACGCAGTACAGGAAACAAAGTTACAGTCCAACTGCAGGAAGCAAAACATTTTTAAGTGGTGCAAACCACTTCCTTAAGTGAGTAGGTGTGTGGGTCCCTGGCTGGCTGGCTGGCTGCCTGGCTGGGTATGTGTGAGACTGAGCACGAAAACAGCATGGTTGTAACTGTCATTTCTCAACCGTTTCAGGATGCGGGCAGAATATCCAAGTGTATTTCGGAGGACGTTAAAAAAATCAACCTCACAGCCACTTTGTCAATCGGGGTCTAGTGCATGGGGTCTAGTGTGGTGTTGGTGACAGGCTGACAGGCTAGTGATAGCCTACTTACATTATTTTTTTTGTTGTTTAATGATTTTTCTTTACAACATAGTATTTTGAAAGCAATTATTCACATATATTTCCCCCCCCCACAACCACATGGCAGCACAAATACTAAACAAAATCAGGAAATACAAGCAAATTAAGTAATTAACACAAAAAAAGAAAAACACGCCTACTTACATTCTAATCCTCAAAACGCACCAGTGTGCAACCACCTTAATACAAGCAAATATTTATTTACTGCTAATTAAGTCTCTTGTGTGAGTGAGACAAAGACAAATATGGCTCTTAGCTATAGCTAAGCATAACATTTCTGAAAGTCCCAGTGTTTGGGAGGGACATGATGTTGTTTTCTCTGGAGCACGATGAAGCTACAGCAAAGCCTTCATCTGACTGAAGTCATATACTGGAGACTTAGTTTTGAAGGTAATATAGGTCATACAGTAATAACCCATGTCTTTCTTTCTTCCCTTTTTAGTTTTATGTTTCCTGTTGGAGGGGGCTTGGGAACGCCACAAGGTGAGTCATTCGACTGTCAACACGACTTACCTGCACTCTCCAAGGCTTTTAGCGCTCCTTTACAAATATAGTCCATTTTCCTCATACTGTCTTCCATCTGAAGCAATGCTGTAGCCTAGGTTTTTTCAGACTGTATACCATCATTATTCCCTGCACGACATGCTCACGTATAGGCTATATGCTCGTGCGTGTTCTGGTCGATGGATTAAATGATTAGCACTGCAGAACATATAACTATACTCCTTTATATATCAGCACGGCATACTACTACGTACGTATATGCCGTATAACGGTAGAACACACCACTGATCTAAAGGGAAGAACTACACTTTAGTAACTGTAAAACGGCCTCTAGAGTGAATAGCCCAATGATTGAGCAGATATAATGTAGTTGTTTTGTTTCAAATGAACTATTGATTATGTGTTAGGACTAAGGAGGACCAGCCATTTTTGTGTGTGGGTTAAAATCTAATTGGATGCCAGGATTGATCTGTTACCTTTGGAGCCGAAGTATTTGCAGCTTTGATCGACGAAAATCCGGCGGTTTCGTCATCATAACGTGACGGCCTCGTCACCAGGTCTGCGACAAATCCGCTATTTTTAATTATAAAACAAACGGCCAATTAAACACATTAAACAAATAGCAGGTTTAGCGTATTATGCAGCACCGACACATGGATTAAATATATATATAAATTAAGCCATAAGTACTCCATAACAATAAATAGCAACACATTTGAGCCTCTTCCCAGATTTGTGCATTTCTTTGCTGTGAGGCTCTTTGGCATCACTTAGCCATCAATGCTTTTCATATCTGAACTGCTTGTTCGGTTTATAATAATACCTCATTATTATAACCTCATTAGTATAAGCTCAGACCACAAAAAGGCAACTACTCATTGAGACTATTGTGAAGTGTCTTTCAGGGGTTATAACGTGCTCCCTTTGGCAATGTCATTCATTGAGACAAATCATTCAGAATGTGTGCAGTCTCCTAGACGAGCCATTTATTCAGCCTGGTTGAGACTTAATCTGGTGAATCATCCGGAGGCTCCCATAGGAGAGAGCTGCTCAGCTCTGATTGTCAGCTAGATTTTTCCGCCTTTCCCCTTTCACTCCTCTTCGTTTGCTCAGAGTTGTGACTATAGTCACCATAACAATTGATCCGCCTGTCGCCGAGCCCCTGTCAACTACGAGCTGTCCAGGAAACCTCCATGCATTACGTTTCACTGTGGACTCCTGAAACCAAACGATTCCTTCCCAAGTCCAAGTGACTGTGTGTTGTGCTCACTATATGTCTGTGCTTGCATTGGACAGCTTACCTTAATGCTTCTTCAGATCTTCCGTGGCATTCAATACAGCATTCAATATGAGCAAATATCTGTCCGATGTTTAGTGCAGATGTGTGCATTTGTATATTTTTCCCTCAGGCATGGTGCCCATGCAGCAACAGCAGCAGCAGCAGCAACAACAGCAGCAACAGGGATTTCCAGGGATGGTCCAGGTTATGCAGCCCAACATGCAAGGGATGATGGGAATGAACTTTGGGGGACAGATGCCCCCTGCTAACATGCCAATGCAGGTGAGGGCATTTGTCATTGTTGTGAAATGTACATGTTTCTAAAGTTTAATCTAATACCATGCATACTGCATAGTATCATGCCTGCTCCATCAATTTTGGGCAAGTTGTAAAGAGGGTTAACTAACTGTTAAGTGAGCTGTTGATATGGCGTGAAATGCTGCGTTGTAATCTATTTGTTTTGTTTTGTGTTTTGTATGTCAGTTTTAAATTATTTGTAATATGAATATGATTCAAAGACCCCCCCCCCCCTATCAATAAACCCTACCATTATTATCAAAGGTGAAATAAACAAAGTAATATGTAATGTTACTCCAAGTCACATAAACAACATACGATATCTGGTGCAATATAATCTTAATAGAATCATGTAGCCTCATTGTTTTAATATGTTGTACTGTAAGCATGTTTTGGACAATCTAATACGATTGTCCTGTAGTGTGTGATGTGATGCTGCTACCAGATTTCCAAATCATTGAAGATTTTAATTTCAAAACTATGTTTTGAAATGCGTAGCTTTCCTGCTGCCTTGAAATCTCAATATTATTATACTTGAAAAAAAATGCAGGAAATAAACGCCAAACTTCTGCTTGTAATTGTTTGACTAACCAGGGTGGCATAGCAATTGGGATGCAGGCCCCGGGAATGCAGTTCATGGGCCAGCCTCCATTCATGGGAATGAGGGCTCCTGGGCCACAGTATACTGCTGACATTCAGAAACACATGGCAGAGGAACACCAGTAAGTAACCCTTTTCATTAATATCCCCTTCTGTTCATGTACTGTATGTCCATAATTGTGTTTGTTTGGATGCATAGATAGCCAAGCTTGAAGAAAAACAATTAAATGTTTACAGGCTCTTTTTCAAAATTATTATTGTGGAAATGCTCTCGTTAAGAAATGTCATTATTTGTCATTGGAAACATGACATTGATCTTCTCTGCCAATAACGCAAAATGGATACATTTTGTTTCCTGTTCTCTTACAACAGAACAAGTGGAAGATGATTCTATTCTTAAAGCCCTTACTGTATGTGCCTAGTTCTGTACATATGTGGTTCCCAAACGCTGTGCTGAGGCATACTGGTGTGCCATGGGATATTGTGACAACCATATGTTATTATTGCAATATACAAACAGTTATGAATTTGTTTTTACTAACTTTCTATATATTCGTACAGTTGTAGTAATACAGAGGCAAATTCTGAAACTTGAAAGTGTCTTTTTTTTTGTCACATTCAAACTATTTTGAGCACATATAATAGCAAAATAGCCAGAATAGCAGATCTACAAGCTCACGATGCATTGTGGTGTGATGTGTTGTGCAGCTTCTAGATCTGCTGCTTTTGCCATGAATACAGGTGTGCCTTGAGACAAAATGTTTTAAAGCCATTGATGTTATGTAGCCAACGCAGGGAAGCTGGAAGTACCCTCACTAAAAACGCCGGGACAACACTCCACACGTCCCAAACTCTTCTCCCTTCTGGCTCCAAAACTGTGGAATGCACTTCCCATTGCAGTCAGAACTGCAGCATCACTCCCAATCTTCCGCCGTAGTCTGAAAACCCACCTTTTCAGACTCCATCATGGCCCATAGCACTTACCCCACCCCCTTAGATAGCAATTCTGTAGACTTAGATAGCATTTGATACAGACTTATAGCATGTTATGTAGACAGCATAAGTGCATTGTATGTGCTATTGTCATAGCACGTCATAGTACATATGTATAGCATAGTAGTATAGATGTATAGCTTATATGTATAGTTTCATTATAGATATTCCACTGTTACTTTCTTAGCTTACGCATGTTTCATGATAAATGTTTTTATGTGATGTATACCCATGCTTTTTTGTTCTTGCTTAATGTAAGTCGCTCTGGATTAAGAGCGTCTGCTAAATGCCTAAATTGTAAATTGTAAATTGTATGTATGTATTGATGTGTCTCTCCATGGCTCACTCACTGGTCTATATGCTCTGTGACGGTGCCCTGTAGGAAACGACTGGAGCATCAACAGAGGATGCTGGAGGAGGACAGAAAAAGGAGGCAGTTTGAGGAACAGAAACAGAAACTGAGGCTGCTCAGCAGCGTCAAACCCAAGGTGAGCGTGGAGACTGGCACCCCGGTGCCCTCCATTTCTCGCACGCTGCTGTTTTTTTTATAGAGCACTTCACCTAACATTGAGACGCGAACCTTGCCTTGTCTATCCTGCTGTAGTTTAGTAGTCTGAATGCATGTTCTGCCAAGTAATAATGTTGAATGTATGTATGTTATAAGTCTATGTGCATTAGCAGTAGCACCACTCTAGTGTCAGTTGCTATTATTTGCATGAATAAACAATAAATAACCATGTCAATTATTTTCCAGCATACAAATTTCCAAATGTTAATAAAAAAAAAGTGAGGGGTGCTCTTATCATCATACATCATCTCATTCCAGCCAATCACAATTTGCGTCCTCACTTTTCCTTCTTCACTTTTCTGTCCTTTTTATCCTCAATACGTACTTTGCTCAGCCAATCAAATCATCACTATGGGGTGCTCAGCCAATCGAATCATCACTATGATTTACACAAACACACAGTGGGCATAGGAGGGGCTAGCGCCCCTCAATGAGGGTTGTGTTTGGTTGTCACGCCACCTCATTACAAAGTATGTGTGTGTGTGTGTGTGTTTACATCGGTTTTGTAAGTAAGACCTTTTTGTGTTATTTAATGTATTCTGCCATTGCAGTGCTGCACGGCTGTGTATTTAAAAAAAATCCAATCAATCAGTGAATCAATCCCACAGCTGGGGGAGAAGAGCCGCGACGACGCCCTAGAGGCCATCAAAGGCAACATGGACGGTTTCAGCAGAGATGCCAAGTTGCACCCCACTCCATCCTCACAGGCCAAAAAACCAGGTATGCCAACGCCAAGTTCCCATAAATGCCTGTCCTTCATGCAGCTCTGTTCCCTATAGGCCGACTGAAGAAGGGCATCCCGCTGAGAATAGTAACCCTTCTAGAGGCAGCTTGGCCGGCATCCAGACAGTAGGGCTACGACAGCCTCTGGCCATAGTGCAAAACACACATTCCTAATTCCGTACTTCACCACTTTGTTGTTTTTCAGTTTGTCTCCTCATCTGTAACATCTGCCATAATTGTGCTCACTATCTATTTTGCTGTGTCTCTGTTTTTTTTATCATCCGCAAAATGTTGTCATCTGTTTGTGAGACCTTAACCCCCCCCCCCCCCCCCCCCCGCTGTGCATGACAGAAAATGGCCTATGTAATATTTGTTAGTGTAATTTTTCGGGCCCTGAGAGATTAATGTAAAAAAATGTCGTTATTATGGTATTTTCCACCTATAGGCTGTATATTGTTTAGTTTACACATTTTCATGAACTGAAAGTGAATCCAGTAAACCTCAACAGCTGCCCATTTTCTGGCCTTGCACAGAGACAATCTTAACATTTAAAAAAAATTGAGATCTGAATTCATCGTCCATTGTGGCCTGTTTAGTTGTGTTTTGTGTCACTATCATTATTTCTCCATTTTTGCAGACTCATCACCTTCACACTGCTCTGTCTCTCCTCACTCCCTCCCCCCCACTTTCTCAGAGGATGACGATGAATTTAGTGACTTTATTCAGGGGCCCGTAGACGCCTCTGTGTCTTGCTCCTCGTCTTCCTCTTCCACCCTCCACCTTTCCTCTCCGGCTCCACCTTCATCCCCTTCCCTCAGGGCAGGTCTGTCCTCTCAGACCATGCCTCCCTCTGTGTCCATTCCTACTGCCACCCAGCACTCTGCTGCCAACTCCAGCTCCCAACCTGCAGTTCAAGGTAACGATTATTTTTGCGCAACTGGTTTCCTCACTAACTGGTAGCATCTGCTGTGGATGCTGAGTACAGTATTTCTACAGGTATCTTAGGGTTGAAAATCGACTGTTATTTGCGGGCAAAAGTATGCAGGCACCCATCAACTAAGCCTTTTAAACACATTTTAAGCACATTACGATCCATGTAAGCAACAAAAGCACATGATCCAGGAAGAATGGAACGTCGCTTCATTGGAAATAGAGGATGGTGACATTTGTAGTACAGAATCTTAAAACTGCGGTTGCTGAGACCTACAGCACATTGATTCTAGGTTAGCCAGTTCCTTTTTTAGGACAGAAGGTTTGTGATGGCACCAGGAGTATTCATCTCTTGCAATTTGCATATCCTGCTTTTTCCCCATCTCTGTAACAGAACCCTGGCTTAGAGGCGACCATTCACATTCATGACAGTTTTAGCACCATCTGTCAAACTTGGGTGGTCATTTGCAATTCTGTAAGGAGGTTTATGATCTGTTTGTTTACCATCTGGTGGTAAATCTATTAGCTGGCCGCAAGAGGGTTATCGCTAATCAAAATGTGATTTGTGAAGACTGTTATCATATGTTTTAGTTTTGTACAGTTAAATGCAGCACAAAGAGCAGTGCCAGTTAACGTACAGAAGAGGAAAGACAAAACTAGTGATGATATCACTCATCCAACCCTCTAGGGCCGTCCCTGGAAGATAAACTATTCTCCTCATGTGATTTGTGAAGACTGTTATCATATGTTTTAGTTTGTACAGTTAAATGCAGTGCCAGTTAACGTACAGCAGAGGAAAGACAAAACTAGTGATGATATCACTCATCCAACCCTCTAGGGCCGTCCCTGGAAGAGAAACTATTCTCCTCGTGTGATTTTTCGACCGATAAGAAGGCCCAGTTTAACTTTAGATCCCAGCAGCCTTCGCCGGAAATGGGCTATAGGGCTAAAGTTTCAGCCCAGTTTCATCCCAGCACCAAATCACGGAACTGGGCAGAGGCTCCCGAGGACTTGAGTTCTGCCTTCACCATCGCAGAGCAAGCCGAGGTCCCAGTGCTCACTGCCCCACCATCAGCTGGTTATGCATCTCCTCAAGCCTGTGGTGAAAGTGGTGAGAGAAGGACCTGTTTACTAGTCTTTATCAAGCCTCGTCATCTTTTGCTTTGCCGCCGTATTTAATAAACTTCCAAGGTAGGGTTGCAGTTTCCTTCTAATTCTTGGGAAATTTGTTTCACAACTCTCTGTCAACGTGGTAAAATAACATTGATGATCATCCTTAACTTACCGATTTCTTTCTGGTAGCGGAGGGAGTCTTGCCATATTAAGAACTGGATTGATTTACTACTTGTGCATCACGCCTGGTCTCTTCACACCTTTTTCCAAAGCTTTGTCTGTCCTCTGTGCCAGTTTTATAACACTGTCACCTCAGGCCAAATCTCATTAGGCCGCTTTCTCGTGTTGGCCGTGTCTCAACAGATTGTGGAAATAGACTGTGCCCCGGGAGATCCTGGGGTAATACCTGCTGACTCAATAAGCTGCCGTCTGTTCCCTGGCTGTGTAACACTCTTTTCAGAAATTGACCTCTGGTGCATGCCGACTGCTTGGGTTTAACAAGGGCGGGCACGGATTAGACCGTTCCCCTGGGGCCCCTATGTCTGATTCTGCATGCTATTGTGCTACTTCTCAATGCTCTCATTTGTTTTCTTCACCTGTATCCTCTGGAGAAATATAGCACTTTATCTCGACTCTGAGACCAGTAAGTTTCAATAGAGTTCCATGAATTGGAGCTTGCATGATTGCAAGTGGACTTTTCTAATGTCAAATTGTAACATTTTCTATATTTACAGTTTATATTGTTGCCTTCTGGTGGAAACCTTGTATGTCCGAAACAGTTACTTTTCAGGAAATTGAACAAATAGTTATTATTTTGTCACAAGCTCTTGTTAATACTTTTCATTGGTTCATTATTTATAAACCCACATACACACTTAGCCTCTTCTCACATTCACTTACAAATCTTTTTTGGAAATACCAAAATAGCCTATCTATAACAACTAGCAATTTTTGCTCCTTTTGCTTTTGCTGTACGACAAAGTAGGGGGATTAATTTATGAAAATCAAATAAATATGGAGAAACAAGGTTTCTGCCTGACAGCAACAATATACAGTATATAATATAATTATAAAAATATTTCAAGAACTGGTGTAAATTTGCTGAGTAAGAATTTTAATCTTGAATAAAAAAAAAGAAAAACATTTATAGTAGTGTTAGTATTATTATTATTATTATTATTTTGTTTTAGTCCTGTTTACTCATTCATCAGCCAAACCTCTCAATAGTTGGATATGGCACAAAGACCAGTCCAGGTTATGTTCCATATAATAAGGTTCGGCTGACAGAAGGAGCCTTGGCAAATGGTATGCTTGGACAAAAGCGTGTGTTGTGTGGACTAACTGTGTTTGTCACTGTGTTTGACAGCAGGTATTGGTGTGTACCCACAGCAAGAGCACATCCAGACCATGCTGCCTGGCTGGCTTTACAATGACAGCCTCATTCCAGGTAAACACCTGCACTGGGGAACATCTGTGTTCATAAAATGCACTGTGTTAAAGAAAATGACTTGGGGACGGGGGGTAGTTGCCATGTCATTGAATATTTTATCCTCTTACACGCACGCATGTGAATGTTTACTTTTCTGCATCCTCAGAGATGTTCAAAAAGGTGCTGGAGTTCACCATGACGCCAGCGGGGATCGACACATCCAAGCTCTATCCCATCCTCATGTCCTCAGGCCTTCCCAGGGAGGCGTTGGGCCAGATCTGGGCCACAGCCAACCGCACGACGCCTGGCATGCTGACCAAGGAGGAGCTGTACACTGTACTTGCTCTCATTGCTGTGGCACAGGTAGACAGTGGTGTCAAAGCAATCAATTGTATCGAGAAGGACATTCTTATCGTACTGTTTTTTTCTTTTCAGGAAACCTTGCCATCAGCTCCACATTAAAATTAAATTAGCTCAGATGGTTGGAGAGTGGGATAAAGCGACTGCTCTGAGCCGGGGGCCTGGGGCTTATGGGTTGGCGCAATCGTGCATGAATATGAATACAAGTCGCCCTCAGCCCTGTTTAACGGCACAACTCTTATCTCCGTCAGCATGGGCCTGTCACCAGCACCAGCACCCCTTAGGAGAATGCAAATCAAGGGGCTGTTCATGAAAAAATGATGGCAAAGCTTCCATGCAGAGAATAATAAGCGCCTTTTGCTACTGGTACATTGGGAGAGTCACAGGAGACCAGCACAAGCTGTTTCCCCTTTTTGTAGTGTAAATAGAAAATTCAGAAGCTGCCAGCAATGTCTGTTGGATTTGGAACTTGAAGTCACTGAATGTTTTATGCAAATATATACGGTAGGTCAGGCTATTTCCTTTAGTGAAAAATAGATGGGGCTGAAAGACTAGCTAGTGATGAATGGAAATAATACCACAGTGAACGCTGATTTCCATTTCCAAGTTTGAATTGGCACTTGCACCAATCATAGACATACAGTAATACATCGGCATCTATCATTTTGTGGTTAGTGATTACATATTGAAGGTTTATCTTTAAAAACTATTCCCTCCATTTCAGAGCGGCCTCCCGGCAATGAATGTGGAAATCCTGAGTCAGTTCCCATCTCCGCCAGTGCCCAATCTGCCTACCCTCTCCATAGCTATGGGAGCCATGGCTCCAGGCATGGCTCATCACCAGCAGGCCATGATGACCCAGCCTCCGGTTTCAATGGCCATGCCTACAGCAGCACCCCCACCGGTCATGGGCATGGCGCCTGCGCCTCTCCCAGCTCAGCAGCTCCCCAACGCCGGTTTCATCACTAATTTCCCTTCTGTGCAGGTAACGGAGCTATGCCATTGATTGTGGCATTTTTAATGTCCTTTTTTCTTCTTCTGGTAACTAATGCATTGTGGGTATTTTAGGGAAACAAAGGAGACGATGATGACTTCCAGGATTTCCAGGAGGCGCCCAAAGCAGGAGCAGGAGACCAAGCCTTCGCCGACTTCAAGGGAGAATCGGGAGGTAGTTTCCCCGCCACCACAGCACCTCAGCAGCAGAACAGGTATGGTCATGATGAGATGAACTGACTTTTAAGGAGGATAATTTTGCTCTGGAAAGGGAAGGCTGGAGCTCTCTGCTGAAACTGTGACTCGACTCTGGATAAACTGTTGAAGCTGGATGGACGGAGGAATTAACTGAATCAATTGGATTGATTGAAATTGATTTAATTCTAGTTGTTATTAGAGAAAGTAAAATGTGAATGTTAATAGTTTTTCATTTGCTGTTTTCTTTCGTTTTAGCGTTTTTAGCTGTTTTTGACAGTGGCTAAATGTATTTTCCCCCCTTTTTTTCTTTTTTAAATTTAGGGTGATTTTTTTATTGTTATTTACTATCATCCTACTAGACCCCAGGAAATTACATCTGGCCACAGTAGGTAGTTTGTGTGTGTCTGAACGAACACCTGGAACCTAGGGGGCTGCCATACTGTGTGACGTAGGCTCAATCGTCAGTTTGTCACCTACCCATTCACATTCAATAGACCCCGCAATCTTTTGTGGCCAGATGTAATTTTCCTGGGGTCTAGTAGGACTAGCCCTTCAGGGCGAGGTCGCTTTTCGCCCTCCTGGCATCTTACTGGTTTATAGTTACTGTGTCGACTAACTGTGTTTGTCACAGCAAGCATTTCCCTCGTTGTCTGTCTTTTGAGCCGTAAAGACTTACCGGTAGTTGTACCGGTATGTCACATACTGAAAATTGCAAATCTACAAGCTCAGGACTTGTAGCATTGCTCACGTAGTGAGCCTGTGGACTGGCTATTTTCAGTGTGTGACACAGTGTACCAAATGTAAATCAGGTGTAAGAATCACACTTGGTCACTTAATGGCTTGTAATGGTGTCCTCTGCATAACAATGACAGTCATCCCCTAATACATTAATTTCAGTGGCCACTGGACAGTGGATGAGATCATTTCTTTATATTACAATTCATGCTAATGTAGAGAGCCTGTGGTTTTTCTCAGTAAGATGGTGTGGGAAGGCAATTATATTTTGGGAAGACAAAGACTACGGCTGCTACAGTACATATAACATCTGAGTGACAGTGTTTTATGGTTCCATTAGTTTCTGTTAAAGCAATTTATTGCAGTTCCCTCAAAGTCTAAGATCACAATCTAATTAAAAATAAGAATGAAAAGCCTATGCTGTATTCCTTTTTTACTTCTTTCATAGGACACAATTGGCAGCAATAGACTTGTTTGGCAAAGAAAAAGCTTTGAAGATGTCTGTGTTAGTCAAACCCCCCCCTTACTCCCTCTTGGCTTTTGACATTGTGTTATCATAGATCCTCAAACTATCCATATTGTTTTCCCACCGTTAGTGTTCTACTGTTTTGCATTGGATTTCCAAAACATACAAGACAGGGTGGCAATAGGTTAATCTATATTGGATAGTTTTTACAGTTGACATGGGCAAAGTACTGAGGTTTGTCTGAGCCTTTTGTGTATCTGGAGAACCGTCCGACCGATCAACTGTACTGTATCAGCCTAACTGTGTAAATGGTAACGGGTCAAGTGGGCAAAATTTGTCCAAAATGTAAAAAACAAATTAATAATAATGGTCTTAAGTAAAAAGTACACATGGTCATTACATGCTTAAACATGCGACAATTAAGGTCTAATATCATACTAATACTTAAGACTTTTTTTAATATTTTTTCTTTTCCTTTTTTTACATTTTGGACAAAATAGCCAACTTTGCATTGAGGTGCTCAGATGTTCAAGTTGCCCACTTGACCTGTATTCGTGTAAACAAACATACCATATTTTTTGGCAACAAACACATTTCGGGGCTTTGGATTTATGGACATTGTGCTGGTTGAGCCAGATAAAAAAAGGGAAGTAAAGCATGGAGAATAAAGGCCCCAACAAAAAGCTGTCGCGACCAAAACACTTTTGTAGCTCATTGTGTCTGCTCATGGAGCTTATAAGGGATTAAGCAGAGAAAAGGTATTGACCTCCCCTGTCCTCCCTACTGACTGACTGACCATGGTCATAATGTTGTGCAGTGCTCCTGCCATGCTGACTCCTGTATCTGGGTCCACGTCGTCCTCTGATAAGTATGCCGTCTTCAAGCAGCTGTCTGTAGATCAACCAGCAGAGCCGGTGCCCACCGCCTCAGGTATTACTACTACTACTGCTGCTATTACTACTATTACAGTACTACTATTTTTGGAGCCTGGGGACAATTGGGACGTGGGAGCAAATGGATGTGCATGCTCAATATTAAGATACAGACATATTCACTTCTCTAGCTTAGTCAGTTAGTTGTAATACATTTCGTCAATGTTTTCATGTATGTCATAGAAGAGATTTGGATCGTTTTGTGTTCAATCCTAACCCATTAGGTTTTCCTTGTTTTGTTGTAGATTCGGGAGACAAGTATAGTGTCTTCAGACAGCTGGAGCACCCTGCTGACAGGAAACCAGTTGGTAAGAAAGAAAGAAGAAATTCTCCACACACACACACACACACACACACACACACACACACACACACACACACACACAGGCTCGGAAAGTTCTTATAACGGCAGGGCTCCCCCGCCCCGCCCCCCATTGCACAGTGCGCTATTTCCGAACGCGCCCATTGTGTCAGTGGGCGCTTCAGCCCTCAAGCACCCCCGGACTCGACGCCGCTACACGCGCACACAGTCCTACATATCTGTTCCTTTTCCAGATCCCACTCGTCTCTTGGCCAAATAGCAGAGACTGTGGTGGGCTCTGAAATGGTCCCTGTAAGCAACAGATGGCTAGAGGAGGGGCAAGTCCTGCAAGAACAATGCCACAGCTGCCTTAGCGATAAACCAGTGATGTAAAGGACAGCGAGGGGAGCAAAATTAATGTTTGTTACCTGAATTAAAACCCATACTTGGCATGTAATCAGCCCGTCATTATAGGGCGTGGCTGTTGAGTGAAGGTAAACACTGTGAAATAATGTAACTTTTGCACTTTTGCACGTTTCCTGCACTGTTTCACTAGAACAGTCTCCGATGGGGACAGCACTCACCACACCAGTAAGTCCTGTTTGCGGTGACCTTTCTCTGTTGTTGGGCCCCTTAGGTTCCTCTTTTTGTACCCCGACATTAGCAGTGTGAACAGATTCCCTATTTTAGCTCGGCTTCTATGTCAGCCACTTAATAGTTGCTGTACTGCAAGAAAAATATCCATTTTCCCTCTTGTTTGATTTTACGTCTCTGTTGTGTTTCATTTTTAGATGTAAAAGAAAATAAGGGGAAAAATAATCTGTTAATAAAAACGATTGCACTGCTTTTAGCTTGAAGTCTGTAGAAAGTAGGGTCTTCTCTCCTCTGAAGTATGGCTTAATAATTTCCTGTCGGTTTGGAACTGACGGCTCGATGCATGGCGGTGAGGATGTGTGCTTGTCTCTCTTTCGACAACATGGCTTTGTTTGTGCAGTGATGTGTGCTGTTCACTGGACTCTCGGGGCCCCCAGCAGCAGCACAGTTCACCCCATAATGAGAAATTCAACATGTCCATTCTCACTCACTGTGACAGAGGCACAACTAATCTCCCTCTCCATTATTGTAGGACTGTGAAATGAGAAAAACCCGGAAGATGATTATGGCAAAAGCTATTTCTTTTTGAGGTCCTCCTTTCTATGTAATTGCTTTGTAGGATTTTTTAAATCGTTCTATTTCACTTGCAGGTGCAGGATTCGCCGATTTCAAGTCTGTCAGTGTTGATGACGGCTTCACAGACTTTAAGACAGCCGACAGCATCTCTCCACTAGACCACCCCGACCAGACCAAGATCTTCCAGCCTGCCTTCCCTTCTGCTTTCCCTAGTTCTCAGTCTCTACAGCAACTACCAGAGCAACAGCCTGCAGCCTCTCTGTCTCAGCCTAAAAACCCTCTTAACATGGCAGACCTGGATCTATTCTCCTCCCTAGCTCCCTCCACCCCTGCCCCCAATGAGGCCAAACCCAGCACCCTCCCATCTGTACCTGTGCCTCCGTCCTTAGTGCTCCTGCCAGGGGGAGCCAAGCCCCGCGGGACAGGGCCAGATGATTTCGGTGACTTTGCTCTGTTCGGCTCCTCCTCCGAGGCGGCGGCGGCAGGCTCCTCGGTGGGAGGAGTCTTAGCGGCACCTCAGGACGACTTTGCAGACTTCATGGCATTTGGCAGCTCTGGCGGAGAACCCAAAGGCGAGGGGAGTGTGGGGGGCCGAGGGGAGCCCCCTTCTCTGCAGCGTCCACTGCATTGTACGGACAAGTATGATGTGTTTAAACAGCTGTCCCTGGAAGGTGGCATGGCCTATGACGACACCAAGGAGAGCGGTGGTGGCTCCTTCTCCTCCCTCAAGAGTGACGCGGATGACTTTGCTGACTTTCAGTCCTCAAAGTTTTGCACGGCACTGGGCGCCTCGGAAAAGAGCCTAGTGGACAAGGTGGCTGCGTTCAAACATGCCAAGGAAGACTGTGCCTCTGTCAAGTCCTTAGACCTCCCATCCATCGGGGGCAGCAGCGTAGGGAAAGAGGACTCTGAGGACGCTCTGTCCGTGCAGCTGGACATGAAGCTGTCGGACATGGGCGGAGACCTGAAGCATGTGATGTCAGACAGCTCTCTGGACCTGCCGGGCCTCTCGGCCCACCAGCCCCCTGCCGCAGGTGAGGAACTAGTGCGTTTGCTCTGGTGAGGCCCCCATACAGTCACACACCCAACCGCTGAAACCCAGGGTCCACTCAGTCCGTACCCCAGCCCCGTTGTGCCCAGTAATCCAGGGGTCAAAGGGCAAGTAGTGAGGTCCAGATCACAACTGAGTCCTGGTCAAACATCCAAAACACCATAACACTAAATAGCACATTTCATTAGAACCTTCATATATCTCATTCTACATTTCATCAACATTCATCTCAACATATTTCTTTATCTGGCTGTTTTACCACTCTTCTCTACCGTCCCTCCTTCCTTTCTTCCATCTTTCTCCCCCTCCTTCCATCCTTCTGCCTTTCACTTCCATCCTTCCCTCCATGTAATTATCACTAAGTTAATGCGAGAAAGTCGAGTACCAGCTTGTGCACAGTAAAAATCCTCAGTGTGAATTTATCCATTTGTACACTTGAGTTAAATGAACACTCAGGATTTCATGGCATACAGAACGGACAGGTCCTGGCCCCTACCTCATTGTATGGTGTGGATGTGAGGAGGTAGTATACCTATGTAACACTTGGCTTTATTCATCAGTGTGGTCCTGCATCAGTGTGGTCATTTGCGTGTTTCTGCATGCTGTGTGGTTGACTCAGGCAGAACCGCGTGCTCCTCCTGTCTGTGCTGCTCTAACCTCGGAGACTGCAGGCGTTTTGTTTTCAAAGGAGAAAAAAACGCCTGGGCGAGACATGCATGCGAGTGGCGTGAACCTTGTATTTTTTCGCTAACCAATAAGAGTGCAGAGCGGCGTCACTCCAAATGTGGTGACGTCAGTGTTCTCCGCTGTGTGGTGTTGGGAGCAGAGGGGGGGCACATAGGTTGGTGAACCAATAGGAAGTCCCCGCCTGTCTCAGCCGGGAGACGGTCAGCCCCTCTATGCCCAGAAAACCATGGTCTCTTTGAGTGTGGGCACATAATGACGGGTTTTTGGCCCGACACTACAAGTTGAAACCGCGCCCGAGCATCATTTCCATCCACCAGCTGTTTAAAAATCCAAAAGAAACGCCTTCTCTAGGCGTTTCTTGACGCGACAGTGTAGTTGCACCCTTTCAGGCTAGGGCTTCTCTAGCGGGTATGGCTCCTCCCCTCATTGTACACTCACTACAATCCTCAGTGCTTGTTTAAATGCATAAATGAACACTGAGGATTTTACTTGTGAATAATTTGCTCTGATTGTGCTTATGTTGTGGACGGTGTCAACCTGTGTACTGTTGTGTGATACGGAATGTCTGAGCACCAGTGAATGCAGTCGTCTTTTGGCGCAATGATCTCTGGAGTCAGAACAGTAGCCGACTAGCCGTGGAAGTGAAATAAAGTGAAATATTTAAAATTTTGTTTTGTTTTAATCTAGATCATTATGGCAAAAAGCTCATGAAAATTAAAAAATCCTATCTTAAAATATTAGAACATAATACTAAAAATCTTATTTATAATACAGAAATGTCGACCATCTGAAAAGTACGTTACTTTATGCACTCAATACGTGGTCTGGGCTACTTTTAAACAAATTATTTCATCAAAGGGGCGTGGCATGGAGAACAGAAATCATCACTGTTTTATCAATTCCAGAGTCAACACAACCATCTATTAGGATATTTTACAGCACTGTGTGCTTCCGTATGTTGACAAGCTTTAGGATATACTGATTTCCTTTTCCAGCAGCACTTGGCACCTGCCCACAGAGCCAAAACTACTAGTAATAGGTGTACTGACCATGGAATTACTGTGCTTAGACCAGCCAACCTGAACCCCACAGAGAATAGATGTTTTATTGTCAAGAGGAAGGTGTGAGACACTAGATTCAACTTTACAAATGAGTTTAAAGCTGCTATCAAAACAAACAGTGCCACAGGCTTATCACCTCCATGCCACGCCCCATTGATGAAATATATTTTTAGCAGCCCAGACCATTTTACAATCTATTCATTGTCAACCATGTTCACTTCAGTAACGTTTAAATATAAGACCATAAAAAGAAAAGAAAAAGTAGCCCAGACCACGTATTGATTGCATTAATTAGCATACTATTCAAATGGTTGACATTTCAGCATTTTAAATGTTTTTTAGTGGTCTCTCAAAATATTCTAATATTTTTAGATAGTTTGTATTTTATTCTCATGAGCTGTATGTTAGAATCATCAAGATTAAAAAATATATAATAAAAAAGATAAATATTTAACTTTATGCTCAGTATAGAATATATGAAAGTTTCACTTTTTTAAATTATATTATGGAAGAAAATGAACTTTTCCACGATATATATTTTTATTTAGAAGGACCTGTGCGCGTGCGTGCGTGTGCGTGAATGCATGTGTGCGTCAACACACATACAGTATACATACTTTACGTACTTTACGTAATATTGTGCAAATGTTAGGCATTGATTCATGGAGATAAGCAGTAAGAGCCACTAATTCTCCATTCAGGTCAGACATCATTTTTTTAGACATGAATGAAGATGTTATTTAACACTTTCTTTGTCCAAAAACATATTTTGCACAGCCTCTCCTGACTGCCACACTGAAGTCTGCTGGTTGAGTGGGGGTCGTGGTTTTTGTTTGTTTTTCAATTATGTCAAAAGCACCTGGCAACTATTCATGAACAACCTTTTACAGAGAATGCAGACATGCTTGAATTGGGCCAGTACTCATTGGTAAAGACTACCGGTTTTGTTGACTTTTACCATCTGAACACCCTTATAATTACCAGACACCACTTATTGGTGAATCTACATGTCGGGAACAAGCCATGCATAAAATGTTCAAAGATGGATACAGGGATAAAGTGGTAGAATATCGTATACTGTATGAGGCCAAATAGCTAAATAATAACTGAATACGTGGGGAGAAACATGCCACCACAATCAACCTCAATAATTTATAAAATGCTATTTTAACATTTTATCTTGGCTACTTCAGAACATTTCAACAAACAAATATCTAATTATTTTCTTCTTTGGAACAATTACAATGTGAAGGGATTGGGAAACATGGGAAGGTATTACGCTGGCATGGCTTCTGCTTATAATTGTCCTAGTCTTTTCTTAGCACAAAAACAATAGTACCGTTAGTCATGTGATGTCCACTACATCAGAATGTATTTGGCAAAGGTGTTGCCATCCCATTTAGCGCAATAACATTTTGAAAAAGGCAAAAAGAAACCGTTTCTTTGGAAATTGACAAGGTGGTTTTTTGTTTTGTTTTTCCATCACAATTTCTAATGTAACACTCCGAAATGAACGGACAGTTTTTTCCTTTTGTATTTTCTTTAGTTGGGAAAGTAGTGTTCTGTGGGTTACAAAACAATGAATCTGAAGATGGTTGTTCTGAATTCAACTTTTGGCTTTCCCCTTATTAATGCACACCAAATCAAACTTCAGACGAGATGAGCAGTGAAAACACTGTAAACAAGCGCTTTAAAATGGATAGGTTGCAAATATCTGTTAGTCTCTCTGGCAGCTGGCACCCTGTCACCAGCTTGAAGGTAGAGTAGTGATATTTTTTGGTTAAAGCTCTATATTCTGATGGTAAGATATAGTGTTTGTTCAGCTCTTTAGTAAACAGAAAATACATTTCCAGGTGGGTTGCCAGTTTCATCCAAACTGGGGAGAGAACCTGTTTATCAGCTACAAATTTATACTGTTCTAGTTTACATGAATTGTCTATTTACTAAAGAGCTGCAGGGAGAGGCAGATCTCTGTTACTGAACAAACACTATTATATGGCAATACTATCTGAATATAGAGATATTTAACACTTATTTTAACAACTGAAAATCACTTACTGTACCAGGGTCCTCAATATGTCCGTACACCGTGGCAAAGACTTGTGGCCCTATCTTGGACGTGCCTTACCCTTTATCCCTAAACTTCTTTCCCATATTTTACTATCTTGAAAAACATTTTAAAATAGTGCAACTAGCTGATCTACAATCGACACGTTGACTACGACACTATGGCATATTAGGAGTCCAACTTGTAATTAACTCTGAGACTGTACAAATGGAATGGAACCACCAATTGGTTCCCTTTGTACACTTACACACATGACGCCTGTTTACTACACCTATAATTTCCCTTCTGCATTATTTTAGGCGTAACCAACTATACAGTATTATTGATTTAAGCACATTGTGGTCCTCTAATAATGTGATGGTTAGGGGTTTAGTTAATAGCTTTTGCTTAATAACTTCTTTTTGCTTTTACCCAAACTCACAACCACAAAATGTGGACAATGCTGTACCATTCATTGAAATGGAAACATCAAAATATGCCTTCATATATCTAGGCATTTTCCATATCATCACTCCTTCATCTCCACTCCAGTCTTCATAATTCATTCACCCTCTACATAGTTTCTTATGTTCCATAGTGCATAATGTCCAAGGCCATTCCTTACTCCTTAACCTCTTTATACCTGTTCTACAAGTTCATAATCTGCCCCGATGCCATCCCTGTAGTGAGCTTGTAGATTGGCCATTTTTGAAAAATGTCTCCTATAATTACATGCCCAAAATAGGAACGCCAGGTGGAATGTGGTTAAATGTGAGAGCACAGTGCACATGTTCTTTTTCTGTAAAGACTTGTGCACTTGTTTGTCTGTCTGCACAGAGCAGCTATTTCTAAAGCATTTCAACAAATCAAAACACAAGTGAAACCAAAATCTCATGTCATCTCTAGGCATTAATCATTGATTTTCTTGTATCAAAGAAATTCTAAATGTCAACACTCCAGTACCTTGTTTCATTCCGTTTCTGTCCAATGTAAAATGTGTTTTGTTTAAACTGAAATGGGCTTCTCTGTAGTGAGTCTGAGGTTGAACAGCCCCTTGAAGCTGCAGTAAAACAGACTTCGTCCCACGATTGTGTAGCTCGTTAAAAAATAATGTTTAGTTGGAAATCTGTCAAATTTTCACTGAGCTTCATGTTTTGATGAAGTATGAATAGGCTTTATCTTCAGAGGAAGCCTCTGGGCTCCAGTTAAACACTGCTCCTCCATTGTCCTGGACCTCTAACCCATCCAGTATTTTTGGTCTCGGAGAGCTCCACCTTTTCAGAATGCTGGAACAGGACAAGCAATTAGAGCACCTTGTCATGCTTGCACTAAGTTCCAGGTCATTGTAGGCTAATCTTAAAGAGACAGTATCTCAAATCAGAGATTCCCTTTGGGCCAGGAGCACAAAAGGAAGACGTCTTATTTATCTGTGGTATCCCAACATGAATTAATCATGTTTGGGTCCAAGACCTGGCTCTCTGAGAACACAATGAATTTACTATTACCCTTCCTGCCTTGCGTTTTGCTGCAGTGTGCCTGCCTTTTCAATTTGTGAAATTGACAAGAACATATTATAGGATAACATTTTATGCATAACAGTCTTGCAACTTGTTTTTATCTGAGAAAAGAAATGTATACATACAGATTTAATAGTGTATTTTTATTACAGGAATATGAAGTCTTATTTTGAAACTAGATAGATTCCCATATCTTGTTTTGATGTGTCAGCTGTGTAAATTAAATGTAGCCTATTTATGAAGATATTAAAGTATTTTAGCTTAAGATTTAGAATTACAATTTGTTGTCATGTAATACTAATGTGCTTTTATTTGGGGGTTTGTTTCAGTTTGTGCACATTAGCCTGCTATGACAAACAATCACTGTAGCAAGATAAAAAAAAAGGATACTGTCTCTTTAAAGGCATTTTAGCATCTGTGATTAGATTTAGATCCTTTCAAAGCTTTCTTCAAGTTGTCAGGTGTAAGGATAGTTATTTTATGTTTCCTGTAACCCTTTGAGTGCCTGAGCAAGATCACTTGATTCAATATGTTTACAATACATACAGTATTTCTGGCTTCTGTGATCTCTTCTGAACATTGTAAACAGAAGCTTTCAGGTCTTCAAAGGGTTAATGCATCCTGCCTTGAAATCTTTAAATTCTCCTTTCCCACATTGCTTTTCAAGTGTTCTGTACTCAGTTCTCTTCCTGATAAGCTGTTGCTTTCGTAGTAAAACAGTGTGTCATCTCTCCAGAAGTAACTGATTTTAGTCTGTGAATGTGCCTTCTCAAATTGGTTTCTGCTTCTATTCTGGGATTATCTTTCTTTTTCCTTTTCTTGCTGTTTGTTTTCATCCTTTTTTTCTGACTGCATGCCCTTGTACTCAAAATGACTGAAATCTAATTTTACAAGTGTTAGTTTAACAAACTTCTTGTAATGATAGACCTCTTTCACAGTATTTTGTGATCTATCTCTCTTTCTCTCTTTACTCCTGTTGTCGTAATAAATATTACTATTGGTATTGCTGAAATGCGTACCGTCTTATTTTTCCTTTTCCTAACTCGTCTTGAGAGGTGAAACAATAATGTAGTTACACATGGCTCATAGCACTGGATCCTTGTCAATTTCACAAATTGCTTTTTGTATCCAAGCAAGTCAAGGTGTGTGTGTGTGTGTGTGTGTGTGTGTGTGTGTGTGTGTGTGTGTGTGTGAGTGAGAAAAAGGGAAGCGTTGAGAAGATTTGACAGACTAAACACATACCAGATTTGCACGTTTGTGAGTTACCATTAGTCATAAATCCATCCCAGGGTCAGACTGTGTTGTTTGTGCATGGCACAGTTCAGGGAACACGGATCTGACAGCAGAACGGTTCCTTTTTCTGTCATTGCCATGGCAACATGTCATTAAACCCCCGTAAGTTGCATTCGATTTGATTTGCAAAACCTGTCTTTTCCACATCAGTGGAAAGATGTGCTACAGTGTTTTGGTGCCTGATGCAGGGTCAGTTACAAATGGGTAAAGATGTGCTACAGTGTTTTGGTGCCTGATGCAGGGTCAGTTACAAATGGGTAAGGCTTTCAGAATGTATAGACAGCAGTGTTATTGACAGTTTGTGGGGGGCCAGGCCTTGAAGCTCAAAGTGTGTTTGTGTGTGTCTGTGTGTGTGTGTGTGTTCTGTTAATTGACTGTGACTCTCAACAAATTGTTCTGTAAATTAGAACAACATACAATGTATAAATTAGGTTAAGTGCAGTATGCGTGATTTAAGACGATGGCCCGGTTGCGTAAAGACAGAGCAATATTTCCCACCACGGAGCAAAGACCGGCAGTGTTGGTAGGCCAATCAGAAGCAGGCGGCAGCTGGTCTTACGCAACCAGGCCGCAATTTTAAATCACGTGTGCAGAATATCTGTTTTGAGACCTGGAGGCATAGAAAACGCAATGTAAGACAATGTAATATAGGTTTACTACATTTAGCTATTTGATTGTGAACTGTGGCTGGGCAATTAACCGAAAATATATCAAACTGATATTTAGAGCAATTAACCGACTTTTCTTCTTTTTCATTTTGTTATTTCTTGTATATAAATGAATCAACAGATATTCGAATAGATCTTTTACAATCTGAATCAGATTTTCTGTCTGATTAACCACAGCCCTGTATTTATCTCACGTGTCAAATCGTAACACATTGTGAGATTGTAGATCCGCCATTTTCACTTAAACAATCGTTTATTAAAAGCAATATGTCAACATTTTAATTACCTTTTTTTTGTATTCAGACAATGAGTAAAATACTCCCATCATCTAGGGGTCACAATCTGCATTCAAAGATTTGTCATTGGTCGAAAAAAACCCTGGTCGAAATGACTAACCAATCAGGAAGTAGACAGGCAAATCGAGCAATGACAGCTTCTAGGAAAATCTTTGAATGCAGATTGCGGCCCCTAGATGTGTCACAGAGACTAAATATTTATGGGAGCGTTTTGCCCATTGCTGGCTGTCTGAATACACACAAAAGGTCTTTATTTTGACATATTATTGCTTATAGCAGCTTTAATGGTAAGCGAAGCAAAATTTTGAAATAATATTGATATAGATTTGAAGTCATATCAAGCCAGCCCTAACATGGACTTCTATTTTAGACAATATCCTTCAGAGCGCATCATTTCAGAATTTCTGCTATACCTGGGAGCCACTGCTATGTTTGTGTTGTCATTGCAGAAGGAGACGACATGAAATTTGACCCCTTTGGAACCTCAGCCATCAGCAGCCTGTCCAGTTATGACTGGCGAGACAGAGATGAATGTCTGCCTTATGAAGCCAGGAAACCACAGGGCCTAGACGGGGCCAGTCTCTCGTCTTTAGTCCCCGGTCACGAGAAGGAACCGTCTTTTGGCAGCACAGAGAATATCACCAGCAGCCAAACTGCGGCCTTCCCCACAGAGGACAGTTCATCGACGGATGACAAGTTTGAAGCCTTTGCTGACTTTGGCTCCGTTGGTGAGCCAGCCATGGTTGATGACAACAACGATGACTTTGGAGACTTTGCGAGCACGGTCTCCTCTGAGAAGTCAGACTCGCCCGCCGCTACCTTGGATGCTGGCTCCGAGGGCAATCCGGGCGAGCCCTCAGATGAGTTCGGAGCCTTCCATGGTGATAAGGCAAAGTTTGGCAAATCAGACTTCCTCAAGGCCAGCTGTCAGACCAAGGTCAAGTCCAGCGAGGAAATGATAAAGAATGAACTGGCCACATTTGACTTGTCTGTTCAAGGTGAGTCACAGTCAAAATATCAGGTAAAATGCTTACAGCTGTCTTCTCTCACTATGTTTGTTGTTTGAATCTACATCACATCCACTTTAGATTTTTACCTAGTCTGAGTCCTTGGCCCTAATTGTCTCATCCACCGCCTCTGTGTGATTTGTAGTTGGACTGTCTGACAGTAGATGGCAGTGTTGTGGTTATAGTCATGCTCCGCAGGGCAGGCTGCTGAGAAGGACTAGCACAGGTCAACCAGTACATCATCCCAAATTAACTGCATCCACTTAAAAGATGACCATCTTTTAGCAGCTGTGATATATTTCACATATTACTTTATTAGCATTTCCTCCAATGTGAGAAAGCTAATTTTGCACTGGGTGTAATTTGTGAGAGGGATGTTCTGTGTTCCCTCTCTTCCCATTGGGTTTGTAATCTGATCAGGCTGGGGTTGTGCCCCCCCCACCACAACCAATTAGTGGCTGTCACGCTGCGTGGGGTCGATGATGCATGTCTCATATGGGGAAGATGACCCGACTGTCCAGCACACACACTGCTAGCCCCACGCATGTTACTATGGAGCATCAACTGCTGTATACCTGTGTGTACAATTCTTCTTATGAATTATTCATACCTCTTTTGTACATAATTATTCTTGTTTGTTGTAAATTGAGCAGTCCACTGTCCTTGTCTGTGAGTCACCACAGAATGGTTGGGGAGGGCAGCAGCTACGTGATGGGAAGCCAACATTTCATATCTGAAATGCGTTGCCATTATAGGCTCCTGGAAATGGCCGTTAATATGTGTTTGATTCTCGCAGATGTTCTTGTTACCTCGGGTAATCCCTTACCCCCTTGTCCTGGTCTCAGGTTCCCACAAGCGCAGTCACAGTCTTGGGGAGAAGGAGATCGGACGCTCGCCGCCATCGCCGGCCCCTGAGCAGCCCTTCAGAGACCGCTCCAACACCCTGAGTGAGAAGCCTGCCTTGCCCGTAATCAGAGACAAGTACAAGGACCTGACCGGAGAGGTGGAGGTGAGGAGGGCTCCATCACAGCCGTTCTTTTAACGGCCCCACCTGTTTTCACGGCCATTAGCCACCAGATGTTCTGCACATGTTCGGCATCGGTGACGACAATGTCGGTGTGCTCTAATGGCTGTAGATGATGACAGAAACGTCATAATCCCACTCAAACGTTGAGCGGGTTGGTTAACTTCATATTTTGCTTGTGTGTTCACTTGAATGACTTGTCTGACCTGCTGTTGTTTCAGGAGAGTGAACGCTATGCATACGAGTGGCAGAGGTGTCTGGAGAGCGCTCTGGAGGTGTGTTTCTGTTTTTTCTACCCATGTTGAGTTTAGGGTTCAGTTCAAGTTCAGTTCAAGTCTTCATTTCAGTGACGTGCAGGTTAGCGTCACTCTTATGGCAAGCAGGCTAAGATTACCAGTTAAAGTTTTGTGGGTTGGGAGGCGATAGATTTCAGTGGATGCCAGTTTCGTGAGTGGGAGTGGTAACTGTTAAGACATTGTGTGGTGTGGATGGGTGAGTTCAGGATTTAAAAAACAGTCCCAATCATTTCTCTAAAGATTATTGTTGTTGTTAGTAGTACCATCATCATTATTATGATCATCATATGTTACTCATGACAGTGTCTGTGTCCACCTGTCTATCGATGTTAAGGTCATCACCAAAGCCAACAACACCCTGAATGCTATCAGCAGCTCCTCTGTTTGCACAGAGGTCATCCAATCTGCTCAGGGCATGGAATACCTGCTAGGTGAGAGACACACTCCACAAACACAGCTCTGCAGATGGCACAGCCTTATATATCATCTGTAGGATGCTAGGAACAAGAGAAAACTCGCACTCGCCGTCACGCATACAGTACGCTAGCATGTGGACATACTGTGCAACTATGTACATCTTTGTGTATACACACTGCACCCCTTTGTTTTGTGACATCAGATCCAGCATGTTTGATATTGTGTCAGGGCCAGGGTACTTACTACCTCAGGGTATCGTACTGCGTTCTCTGTTATTCACCATCTGTAAGACATCTTGGTTACAAATGCACATTTCCATTTCTATGTTACTGTTATTTACTCCTGTTGTGCCACTCTTGCTCAGTCCTTGGAGTATCTGCAGACTAGAGTGCTTTCAATGTTGTGGAATCACAGGTAGCTTGAAACTTTGTTGCTAAATGCAACAAAGACTAAACTGATGTTGTTCTCCAATTCTCCAGGCAGCGGCTTCCCCTTCTAAGATCTTACAGGGAAATCAGTTTCATGTAGTCTTTTGAAACTTAAACTCTCAAGCTAGGATTTTTCTATAGAAATATAGTGCTTGTGAAGTGAGGGGCGCTCTTATCATCGTACATCATCATGACGTAACATGTCGATTTGCTCAGACGTAAATTCTCCATTCATTGTCAATGGGAATTTAACAAAAATACTGATTCACTCACGGGTATTTATAAATCCATCCTTCTTTTTTTGATCAAAGTTTTTTATTACTTTTTCACACATGAAAATATTGCATAATATTTTTCGAAAATTTCCCCCTTTTTTCCCCCCCTCCCCTCCCCCCAGAGTTCACGCTCCGACAGAGCCACAACCCCGGTTATAAATCCATCCTTGGTTTGCTTCCAGTTCCGTCATACCTTTTGTTAGTACAGTTGAATGTACTACGTTCAAGCGACTCTCTGCTACTTGCTGTTCCCAAAGCTCTTACTGAACTTGATAAACAAGATTTCATGTGCGCTGCTACTGCAGCCTGGAGTCACTTGCAGACTGGTCGAAGCTTGAGGACTTGATAACACATACTGTAGGTCTTTTAAATGTTTACTGTTGGACCTGGCAGATACAATTGGACCCTACCTGGTGTTAAACGTGCTTCTCCTGCCGTATGACTGTTTGCACTGTTTGCAAAAATGAATTTACGTATATTTTTGTTTACATATGACTGTTGGTTATATTTTATGTTGTGTATGTTTTCAACTTGTCCTGCTGCTTGTCCCAAACAGGGCTCATTTGTATAAGAGATTTCTGATCTCAACGGGATTTTACCTATAAAGGTTAAATGCAGAAATATTTATTTTCACACAAAAAAAACATTGAGGCCCCTCCAAAAAGTGATCACATTTTTTTCTTTCTTCTTGTGTGTGTTTTTCCCTGGGCAGGTGTGGTGGAAGTGTATCGAGTGATCAGGCGGGTGGAGCTGGGCATCAAAGCCACGGCTGTATGCTCTGAGAAACTCCAGCAGCTGTTGAAAGACATCAGTCGCGTGTGGAACAACCTCATGGGCTTCATGTCCCTGTCCAACCTGGCGGTAAAAATGACACGCGTAAACAGGCCTATCCATCCACAGAGCTATAAACTCTATCCATGCACAGAGCTATAAAGTTCTCCCATTATAACGCAGCCACATGCCATCACGGCCATGCAGAATTTAACACATGCAGCTGTCTTTTCAGTCCTCCACGACAGTCCTCCAATTACTAGTAGTAGAAATACAATCTACAAATCCATGGTATGCAGAATACATGACAATGTGGCCTCCTAATTAAGTATGCAATCAGTGAGTTGCACATTACACTGAAAAATGTTAATGTACGGTTAACGTACGTTATATAGCTTTCAGCCTTTCCGTATGACAGCTTTTGAAAAAGCAGGGACACCAGATGTTGTTTAGATCTGTACATCCATCACCCAGTGCAAACACAAAACTAGAGTATAGAGCAGAATATTGCTTCTGAAATGCCAGCAGATAATACTGGCACAGACAGGGCGTGACGACACACACACGCACGCACACACGCACACACGTCACTTTTACTGTAGGAAACTTGTAGTCATTACTATTCTTACAGTAGGAGAGGTGAAAACATGATGTTTCTTATAATAAACCTGAGTATGTTTACTAAAGCAATTGTGTGTGTGTGTGTGTGTGTGTGTGTGTGTGTGTGTGTGTGCGTGTGCGTGTGTGCGTGCACGCTCTTTAGCTTGACGAGAGCTCTCTAGACTTCTCGTCTTGTATCCTGAGGCCTAGCATCAAGAATGCCAAGGAATTGGCTTGCGGTGTGTGCCTGCTCAATGTCGACTCTCGCAGCAAGGTTTGTAAACACGTGCTTGTGCATGACCACACTGGGCACGTGCACACACACACACACACACACACACACACACACACACACACACACAAAACAGCCCATTGTGTCCGTTTTTCTTTTTCAGCCACAGTTGATAAGAAGTAACCCTTTCTCTGGCTTTGAAACATTTTTCAGAACAAAGAAGAAAGCGCTATTGGACGTCTGTTTAAAAGAGTAGGAGACCGTGACCTGTCAACTGAATCTCTTTCCCACCGGGGCCCTTGGGGGAGGGGGAGGGGATTTCTCCACTTATACATGGTCACGGCAGGGGGCCAAAGTGACAGGATTCATTTCTTTCCAGTGCTCCTCTTCCAGCACACAGAAGAACAATACCGTGTCTTGACAGAGAGGGAGATGGCATTTAGTTACATTAGTGACAATACAGTTTCTACAGTATAATGGTACAGTATCTGTAACAGTACAGTTGCGCTACTGTTTAACGGTACAGCTCCTGCAATGTCACAGTTTGTCCTGTATAATGGTACTGTTTTTATGGTTCCGATAGATTATAGCAAAGAAATGGGAGACCAAAACTCTTAACTCTGTCAGATGGGAGCAAGATGAGAGGAGCTGTCACTTTGGCCCCTCACACTGGGCTGTTGAATTGTGGGAGCGGCACTTATTGGTCAGTGAGGGTCCACATCTTCTGTCATTAAAAAGCGTTGTCTCTCTTTCCGTTGCTTCCATCTGTTGGGTACCACTCACCTCACCGCGTCTTGCTAACAGCAGTCCACGTCTTCACATTTCACTTGTTTCTGTTCTCATCACCCTCCCTCCACCTCATCATTAACTGTGAATGGGACACATAATATCGGGAGAATTGCTACCTGTCAACCCCCGCTTGCTAATAGCATCTCTGTGTTACTGGAGCGGACAGTGTACTATGTTCCTGGTCTCTGCGGTTTAATAAAGGCCAAAACTGTTGCTTTCGTTGCGTCTTAACATTCACTCTGCTGTCAAGCCGGAGACAGATGAATGAGCCAGGCAGGATATGCCTGAATGAGAGGCAGACGAGAGCCTTACAGCAGATGTGCCTCACACATTAGTCAGAGGCTGGGAGAACAGGTGATAATTCTCTCTCTCTCTCTCTCTGTCCATTTATTTGCCTGTGGCATCATAATAAGCCCCCTTTTAATTATGCATTTGGCAGAGACTCTGGAAAGCATAAATGCCTTGGAGAATGGCATAACCTCTTTGAGAATAATGAAATAAAGGGCAGCCTTTAGTCCCCATATATGGCACTCATAATAACGATGTCCTTCAGAAAATAGTTTGGCGTCTTGCTTTTCAGCCCAACCTTTCAGCAGATAAGGTCAAGGAAGGTTTGTGTGCCTGCCTTCCGTGTATTAACGGTGAAGTGAAATAATGGAAATACTTGTTTTACTTGAGTATTTTCAAGTACAAAAGACGCTCATGAATATATAGTTGTGTTTTAGGAAGATGTAAGAAGTATATTAGGAAGTGCGCACAGCAAAATGTAGTTGTAACCATATGGGTACATTTCTTTTGCTTTGAGTTAAGTTTGAGATGTAACGTCATAGTCTCTTGTGTGGGTGTGGTTGTGGGTGGCAGACATACCATTCTGACTGGCTCTGGTTCTGCTCTGGCATATTGAGGCAGGGATGGGCAACAGGCAGCAGGCACCCCATTCCAAGAGGTGCTCTGTGCTAAATGATAAATGCTAATGTGGGTAATCACAGCAAGAAGCCCTGGAAAGGGGTTTCAACAGCATAATTTAGCAATTGTAGCTATTTATATTAATGCCAAATTCTGGGTTAGATTGATTTTTTTCCGGTTTTAAATTACTTTTCTGTAACTATTCCAGCAGTGTTAACAGTAATATTATTTAGCTTTGCAGACAAACATGTTAGATCATCAACACACCTGTTGTATTCGGACGATCTGCTGTAAAGTTGCCCATCTCTATTACCAGCATGCTCTTACATTTAATGGAAGTTTCATAGCGGTTTCCTTAACAGCTCTTTCTTGGCGTTAAGCTCTTTTCTTGCCCGTGGATTTTGTGGAAAAGGATGTACTTTTCTCAACTGTCAAAAGGTTTCTTAGCTTGCTCCCCATCCTCTATTCTATTGAATAAAGCCAACTGAATACTCAATACTTTGAGTATTCAGTTGGCTTTGTGCAGGGATGTGCTTAATATGCTGATACCTCTTGTGCTACTTACAGGCACTGGCTAAAGACAATGACAGGAGGGTGAGGGTAATTATGCATTCTTTATTTTTAATGCCTTTGAAGCAGTTTAAAATAAGAACTAGAGTAGGCTTCCGTTAATTAGACATTAATCTTCTTCGGTCTTCTAGTCTCCTGGAAGTAACATTTTGTATTTTTATTTTGTAACCCAACCCCTTAGTTTAGACAGATGGAAAGGTTGTTTCCCCCCCCCCCACCCCATGTTTTAAGTACAGCTTGTGTTTATGATGTTATGCGTATTAGATTAGCACGGTAAAGAAGACTGTGCTGTCAGAAACTGAGCATAAGAAAATGAAGGCGCGAAGAGTGAGATGGAAAGAGAAGAGGGGAAGGAATCACTGTGTCTTTGTGTACTATACCCTTTCATTCTGTCTTCTCCCTGTCCTACATTGCTGGACTTGGCATGTGTAAGTGCCGGTTTAAAGAAAGGAGGAGGATGAAACACAAAAGAGTTGAGAAAGAAAATTCTTCCTGTGAAATCTGAGTGTATGTGAGAAAATCCACCTTTCACTTAAGAGTGAGAAGAGGACTGAAAGCTCTCAACTGCTTAGTATCTGCACTGCACATTATTGTATCTTGGACTGTTTGAGATCAGTGGTGTGTTCTATTTTCTTTTTTAAAATAAGATAATCAATTCCCTCCACGACATGCGCACGTACAGTACAGGCTATATGCTTGTGCATGGTCAATGGATGAAATGGTTGGCAGATTGTATACGTTTTTTTCCTCCAAAAATATCTGCACGACATAGTACGTATATAACGATAGGACACACCACTGGTGGACATGCATATCAGAGCTGTCGGGCAGAAACCTTGTATCTCCACATGTCCTCATTGTATGTTTTTCATAAATAATTTGGTGGAGGGGAAAGGAACTGGTCGGAATAACGTGTTCCTTCCACACGCTACGTCCGGACGGGGAAACTCCCCTGTCGGGTGAAAAGAAGCAGCTTGGACTCCTCATGCATAGAAGGAAGCATGAGGTCAGTCCGCTGCCCCCCCCAGGTTGGCAGAGGAGGTGTGGCGCAATATCCCCCCCCCTTCCCTGAAAAGTAACTGTTTTGGACATAAAAGGTTTCCACCCGACAGCGATTATATCCATTCCCTTTAATGGTTTGTTCTGGCTTTGCGGTTGTTGTGCTTCACGCATGTAGGTGCCTCTCCCTTCGGTGTGGGTGGGAGGCTGTGATTCATGACTCATTTCCCCCTCATAGCTTCATCTCCAGTATTTCACCAGGGATGCAAACTCAGAAACCGGCATAATACACACAATAGCATCTCCTTGTCACGAATGCAGGGCTACAGCTTTGGCCATTGAAAACACAGCACTCCTCCTGTGATCAGATGACCCAAAGTACAAATTTAGCAACCAGCCATACATGCATATTCAGATGGTCTGTGGGAGAGAGCCAATCAAGGTGTCACAATGGGCTAAACATTGTCGCATGTACAGTCGTATTGATTTATGCTGAACATGACTCCAAACTAATTTCAAAAGAGCAGCTTTGACTCCTGCTTAACATAGAGGTTATGGGCTGTATTTTGCGTGTCTTAAGTACCAGGTCTTATTACCTAACTTGAGTAAACTAAAGACCTGGAGGCGTGATCAATGCCATTTGGCTATTCTGAGTGGCCAAAGAGCATTGATCACGCCTCCAGGTCTTTAGTTTACTCAAGTTAGGTAATAAGACCTGGTACTTAAGACACGCAAAATACAGCCCTATGTGTCATTCTCAAACATATGGTATTTGTCTCATTCAAGTGTGTGTGTCTCTTTAACCATTTATGTCCACAAAGGAGAGGCCAAAGGACAAATAAGTATAGGTGCAAAATCATGGCATGTGCTTTCAAGGTACAATAGGCATGTCACTCAGTACTCTACGAGTATAAGTAACAACGTCTCCGCCATATATGACGTCTGCCAATTATAGCAGAGACACCACAATACACTTTTCCAGCCTTTTTGCCTCCTTTTTAGACATCCCAAGATGTTGGAACACTCTTTGTTTGAACCCTCTAAATTGGAAGACCAATTTAAATCTGATTAAATTCCCAGTCAGTAGTACAGTACACCATGGGGGGCCTTAATTAGCCTGGTTAATAAACCAGACCGAATCAGCCGTTGGCAAAAAAAATCGGGACACGGTATGCAATATGGGCGGGCTTTGGTACAGTGACTTTCAATGCTTGAGACCTTTGACTGACAGTAGCTCTGACCAATTGCGTCAAAGAGAAAATGTTTCAACCTGCCGCGCCTGGAAATGAAATCCAAGTTGAGCCTCCCCAGACTAATATCCCGCGGTCCGTGCGATATTAGTCTGGTTTATTAACCAGGCTAGGCCTTAATGTCTTGGGTGCCTTTTTATATTATATAAATATCAGAGCTGACTGTCAGCCATGACTGCGCAAACTCTGGCTGGATGGGCAGGGAAGCTCATCTTGAGTCAGACATCCTTTTCTTTTTCTTTTATCACATCCAAGTAAGCATGATTAAGAATTGGTGCTTTATTAATTGCAAGATGCTTTGTAAAGAAAACCAACAGAGGGTTATGATTAGAGATGTCCCGATACTGTATCGGATTGGCCCTTATTTGGTCATATTGGGTCATATCGGTATCGGCAAATATGCCAGTCTAACCAGCGATCCAACACAGGGGTAAGGGGTTGACACTATGGCAGGTAAATAAAGTGTTGGGGCATGTGGAGTTTGCTTTCGAGTTGCCCAAACTGCAAGTGCACATTTGAGTGGGGAGTCTGCTATAAACACAACACGATATATATATATATATATAGCTCGATAGCTACAAACACTATTCCCTGTCGGTGTACTTCAAAATAAGATATTTTTTCTTTTTATTATTATTATATATATCATTCTCTGGTATTCGGTATCGGTTAACACAGAAATTGTGTTAACGAGATCGGATCGGAAGTGAAAAAAGTGTATCAGGACATCCCTAGTTATGACGTAGGAGCCATTTTCACTGCCCTACAGTAACCAGGAAATCTACCTCTTACCATTACAGTACCACCAGAACCATGATGCGTTGGAAGGATAAGATCGTGCTCCCATTTGCTGTGCACGTGCCACATATCTGTTCCTTTTGTGTGCATAAAGGGATTTGTGGACTTTACAAAATAAAAGGTCCCTCTTAATATTTCAACCCTCCTTTGGCCCTTCCAACAGGCGTTCAACTCGGAGACGGACAACTTTAAGCTGCTATACGGGGGCCACCAGTACCACGCGAGCTGTGCCAATTTCTGGATTAACTGTGTGGAGCCCAAACCCCCTGGCCTCATACTGCCTGACCTGCTCTGAGCTGTGGCTGCAGTTACCATGGCAACAAGCACAGGGGTAATCAACACTGGATAGGCTCTCAACCTTGGGGTGGAGAGGCAGCACACTGAAGGTCCGCACAGGATCCCTCCTTATTTATTTGTCTTTTATTCCCTGGACTCTCCTAGTGCTGGATTTGAGGCTGCATTCAACAGATCGGGCTGGTAGTTTGTTCAAAATCCATTTAAATCCGCTGAATCTATTTCCATAAGCCTGCCGTGTAAATATATTACACATTTACACTGTTTATGGTGGCATTCTGGATATTAATATATTACACATTTACACTGTTTATGGATATTAATATCGTTAAATGGGTCTTGTGTCTCTGTATTTGCACATGTTGGACAGCAAGTCAAACTATTTGAGCTGTGCAATGTTACTGTATGTAATGACCCATGAAGGAACCATGAGTTGAATGAAAACTTCACTTGCTTTTTCTTTTTAAAATCTATTTAAAACTTGATGTTTTTATTCTCAAATGTCTTTCTCATCTTATTCAAACAAAGTTGTTTGAATTATATACCTAATACCCAATGTTAAACTGATTTCCTTTGATGGTTGGTCTGGTTGGCTAATACTGTAGATTGTCCATAATCGTTACCATTATAAAAACTGAAATATTCAGTCCCTTATTGCTGTGCTGATGTGATGCAGATACTGTATATCTACTATTTTATGTATGAAGTGACACCCTCTGCATTGAAGATTGTTTGCACTGTTTGACGAGTTTCTTGAATATTTTTAGTAGTAAATTAGTAGTAAAAAGTAAATTATTTGGGTGAGAATTTTGGAAAAAGTGATATTGGGAATTGAAGGGAATAATAAATTAAAAAAAGTTTTTTTTCCTTGCTATGCTGATGTGTATACTAGCACTGATCCTGATGTTTTTGTAGATCCAAATTTGGAATGAAGTCTCCACCTGTGATTCTAAATCACAGTTGTAGCAGCACTTTGTGTCAATAACGAAATGTGAAGTGAAATGTAAATAAATTATGTAAAAAAAAAAATTGTCTGCATGTTGAGTATTGTAGTATTCACAGTAGTGTATGTTGTAAGATAAAGGTGACAGGAGATTTCAGTATGAGTTATTGTGGATTTCCATGTACCGGTAAATGTATACAGTATATCGCAGAACAGAAAAAAGCAGCAATAATTTGTGTGTTTCTCAAGACAGACACTGGGCTGTTGCATTCCTAATGCTGATCTCACTGGTCTTAAATGAAGCTAGATTGTTAATTTGTTGCATTGTCTCTGTCAAGTGATTTATCCCAGCCAGGTCAGAAAGGCCTCATCTCTTATCATTTTGTGACGAAATGTTATACATTTCTTTTGACACAGCTACTGGGCTGTGAGAGACATTTCATGGATCCATGGAAGCAGTCTCGGTGATTATTCTCGCTCGTGTTAAGGTTTGTTCTCCGACATCCATTTTTATCTGTTACCATTCTCTGAATTAAAGTGAACATCCTGCAGAAGATGTGTTCCTCTCCTCGCTTGCTGAGTGTCAGCATTACTGAAAATGACAAACACTGAAATCAATTACTGAATATAAGACTGTAATTTGACAGGCAGACGGTCTCTTCCCTCCATCCTCCCTTCCCTGTCATGGTCATGCTTATTGTCTGCAACGCTGTGTGACTCATGATCATCCTGGGGAAGAAGCCAGATTGAAGTATACTAGTGTGCTGTAAATCGACTACTCTTAGGCCCTGAGGTATCTCATTGTCATCACACCATGAATGGATTGAAACTCTTTTTACGCAAATACCGTGTTTATAGCAAGCATGTATGTCACTTTTTAATGTTTTTGTTTTGTGGCTTTCACCTTTGTGTTATATCTTTTATGCAGGGACAGACAGTAGGCTGACAGGAAATGGGGAGGATGACACGGCACACTGCCAGACTGGATTACCAGCCAAGGTGCCTGGACCGCTGAGCCACGGCCCAGAGCAAGTATGTAATTTACCAGGCTTATTGGATGACCAAATCAGCTTCTCACATTTTCTTGAAGCAGGGATTTTAGGACAGGAATTCATGTCTTATTACAGTATTTTCTGAATTTCACAGAAGCAATGGAATATACAGTAGATTAACTTTAGTATCTGATCTACTGTTATCGGAGGGTATAGTTCTTCTGACAAGATGTATTGTACATTACTCTTCATGTGACCACCGCGCTCTGACTGTAGGTGCGCTACCCATTCAAAGATATCAAAATAACGGTAGTGGGTCGCACACACCAAGAATTGTTTATTTCATATTTGAACAGGGGCAAACGTTTCGGCTATCCAGCCTTCATCAGTGTCACACTGATGTCTTGGTGTGTGTGACCCAAGACGTACTGTACAACATCTACTTCTCACTTTGATCATTTATCCAAAAATCTACGTTTTTGGCTGGGGACCCCCGGAAATGCTTTGGCCATGAACCAGATGAAACATACCATACTGCTTCAGTCTCCATTCTATCAGTCAATTCAGACACCTGGGTGTGGACAGATGGGGCACCATTACACCAGATTTTTTTTCTTTTTCAATCAGAGTCATTCAAGTGCTCACAGAGAAAGATGGACACATTTCACATGGCTAAAATAAATTCTCTCATTCCCCCATGGTCGAACTCCTTTACTGTGAAAATACAATAGATTCTCTGTTAGATATGTGTGAGACAAGTATTGACCCAAAGGCAAGTTTATTGTCTATATTGTAGCACTTCATACAATATATTCCTCTTTCTTAGCTCTTCATTTTATCCTTGTCTTTGAGCATCTATTGATTATTGTGTGAGGCTGCTGTTTCAGTGTCAATAGTCATCGGTTAACAGTGGCACTATGCCTTCAGTGGCTGTTACCAAGGTTACCATATTTCCATTTGCTGTCAGTGTCGTTTGGCCATACAAAGTGGTTCTTCACCTTCACCCAGTCATTTGTTACTATGACAATGTCTGCAGGAGGGTTCCACCTTGTATAAAAAAATACATACCGGTATTTAAAAATATATATTTAGTTTACTGTATAGACACGTATACTGTAAGAGAAGTAGAGTTCTGTCCATATTGCAGTGATCCATTTTTTACTGTTTGCAAAGCATTTGGAATACTTTTGTGGAGAAGCTAGGTTCACAAAAGCACCTGTTTTGTAATTTAAAATGAAGTGGTGGGGACTGGGAGTAGAATCTCAGGGAGTTTGACCCCTTCACACTTTTCACAAATGTTGAAATGCCCAGTTGCCCACCAGATTTTCAGTTACACGCCCATCCTGCTGAAAGGATGCTGCTTAAAGGACCACTTCACCACTTTTCAACATCTCTTCATATAATTGGTCCTCATTAATGTTCATGATAAAATACCACGATTTATTTTACTCTGTCTGTGGGCAGTTCAGAAACCCGTTCACCAGTGACATCATCGTTAATCACATATTTTTATAAACAAGATATATTTAAATAGATTTGTATTATCGTGAGAACGATGGCTTCCATTATCGCATTGCAACTTTCCAGGAATAGAAAGCCTGCTTGGATTCCCCATCGATGATGTCATTGGTGGACGGGTTTCTGAACCGCCCACAGCCCTCCTATGGGACACAGACAGAGTAGAAATAATGGTGGTATTTTATCATGAACATTAGTGAGGACCTATTATGAAAAGTGGTGACGTGGTAAGTAATGACACCTCCAAGTTCATCAGAGCACTTTGTTCTGCATGCTCTACTGCTCTACACCAACAATGAATGAATACCAGCCTCTGATGTGGAGGATGATGTCGTCAATGGCTCGGCTCACTGCTTTAGTGATTAAAACCCATCTGAAGTGAACTGCACTGTATTTGGAATTACTGTACTGTGCTATACTGTACTGTTCTTTGTAGTACTGTACTTCGTAGTACTGTACTATACTGTGCTATACTTCGTTGTATTGTACTGTACTGTACTTTGTAGTACTGTACTGTTCTTCGTAGTACTTACTGTACTTTGTAGTACTGTGCTGTGCTGTTCTTTGTAGTACTTACTGTACTTTGTAGTACTGTACTGTTCTTCGTAGTACTTACTGTACTTTGTAGTACTGTACTGTGCTGTTCTTTGTAGTACTGTACTGTACTTTGTAGTACTGTACTGTGCTGTTCTTTGTAGTACTGTACTGTACTTGCACGGCAACACGTTGTGTGCTTGTAGGTCTGAGAAAATAACCCTATTTCCGTGCTTGGACGGACCCAGCCAGGGACACACATTGCTCAAAGTCAAAAATGAAATCGTGGTGCCACTAAGGGATGTTTACTTTTAGAGCTCGGCTATGCCCTCAAAATCAAATGCATAATACTCACATTAACTCACACTGGAACAGAGGGAGAGCAGGAGGGAGATTTCATCGATTTGGAAAATAAATGGTGGAAAGTTTGGCCCATTGTGGTAGGCCTGTCTGTGGGTAATTGTATTTACTGTGTAGACACAGATTTAACGGCACAAGATAAAGCACTCATCGTCTGCTGTATTCCCTGCTGCTCTGTAGCCACCCTAAATGAAAATTAATGATATGACATCTGAAGACAATGTTTGGAACAATGTTGGTGTTTCGCTGTAAGAAGCGATGTAGCCACATTGTGTTAAAAGATTATTATTGATTTATTGCGTATTAATATATTGCGTTACCATATGGCGATACATGTTTTCAATTAGACAAAACATAGACTTAACAACTGATAATATATTTAATTTTTTTAATCAAATTTGAACACAAACAGTGGCATCTGAAATCAAGCATAAGCTTACAGTTTATGCCTAGAACAAAGACTTGATTCTCCCCTGCTACAGCCAAGCCCCCCCACCCCACCAAAAAAGCTATTCATTAAACTCTTCAAAACCACAACTGGTGAACGGTTTACCCATAGAAGACATCGTTACTTGTATGTATTATCTCACTGTACTGCTCTTTCTAGATCTAGAACCTCACATTACTTGAAACAAGGCAAAAAACTGTAGGATACAGAAACCATGTTAGTTCTTCCAAGCATCTACTCTGTATCATAGTGTTGTTGATGTGCTGGAGGAGGTTGACATATTTTCTTGAACAGCAGCACCATTTCACAATCCATTACAGTGCAGTATCGTCACATGACTGCACAGTTCATAACCCACTATTCGTTACCCTCCATACAGTCCAGTAAAACATTTTTTATTTTATATATTTTTCTTCTGTACACTTATAAGTATCTTAAATGCTACCATGGATTGAGAGCATTACTTGCTGCCCATCACATCAAAGTTAACCGCAAAACTGGCACAATACCATCACATGACATCACGTCAAGAAAAGGACTTTAGTCACGCCTTCACAGAGTACTCGTATCCTCTGTAGTCCAATGGAAAGTCAAGCCAGGGAATGCACAGCAGCTGTCACTACTCTAGTGGTACAGTATGTGGCATCGCTTGTGGTCCTGTCATTCCTTTGGGCGTCAGGAATCTGGTCTTGAAAGGCCTTGCTCCCTCTCAGAGATAACGGGTTGGTATCATAGACAACCAATGTGTCTTGATTATTTAGGCTCCTGCCATCTAAATGCTCCAGGATTAATTAAGTAAGCTTCACATACACAGACACTCACACGCATCTCACTGTAGCCTCTCTGGCTGTGGGTACATGCACAGACCTGCAGCCCAAAGAAAAAAGGATTAAAATGCAACAGAGGTGATCATCATCTCCTCTCATTTGACTCCTCCATCCGACTCCCTGTTGACCAGGGCCTTTCTCACAGGCCCCAGTAGGGAGCGAGGGTCCTGCGGTCTCTCGCATAGACATCAGGTATGACCCCATAAGGTGTCTGAATCATCTTAACAGAGTTTCTGCCAAACAGCTTTCTCTCGTACTCAATGAGCTGGCCCCAGAAGCCACCGTTGGGCCTGATGACGGGGCGCCGGGCTTTGATCCAGGCGTGAGCCTCGGCCAGAGACACGCGGTGGTACTTCATCAGATAGGCCAGACACAGGGAGGCTGACCGGCTCACCCCTGCTGCACAATGCACCAGCACGGCCCCCCGCTTACGGCCCACGCTGTGTATCTTATCGGCCACGCTGTCGAAATACAAGGAGAGGGGAGAGTGGGGCATGTCTGCCAGCGGGACCTTGACATACTCCACATGGGGCCAGTTGAAGTTGGGTAGCTCGATGGTGGCGTTGACCACACAGGTGATTCCCTTGGACAGGAGCAGGCTGCGGTTGGATGCTACGTTGCCTCTGCTCAAGAAAAGGTTAGGGGTGATCTGTGCAATGCCCCCCAGCAGACTGCCACTCTCCGCCAGAAGCCTCGGGACAGCCGTGGGCACTACAGAGCTGCGGTGGTGATGGTGGTGGTGGAAAAAGCTCTGGCTGCGAGAACCCATTGAAGAGTTGATTGGGCTGGAATGCTACAGAATAAGCAACGAGAAGAAAACTGGGAGATTCTTAGTGGCTTGAGGACATCTCCAGATATACCTGAAACACACAAACGGACAGATCTAAATATCATACATACTACGATGAAGGAAAAGACCCTGCCTCAGTGTTATGCTATGTTCACACTAGCGCCAACAAAGCCTACAATACATTTTCAATGAAAGTCAATGACATGAAGCTACAAAGTGGAGCTGAATGACGGGTGTCACAAATCAAAATTGACTACTGTATTAGAGTTTAGTGGGCCTAGGCTGCCCCTCAGGTGGGTAGCATGTACAGAAAAAAAATATTTCACCAGCTGCTTTACACCTGTACAACCATGATAAAAACAGATTCTGATTCTAGGTGGGAATTGAGAGGGTGAGTATGGGTGTGGGCCAGTGGGGAATTGGTGTAGGATAGTGTTTCTCAGCAGGGGTATACATGCAGCTACCCATGGGGTGTATAGAAAGTTTCAGGGGGTGCTGTTCTCTGCAGGCTCCTGCCCTATGGGCCTCATGGCTCGGAAAGGCTTACTTGACTACTACTGTGTAATTCACAATGCCATCAAAGGACTTTTGTATTTCTTTATAACGTACAGGGAATTAAATCAGAAGAGAATCTGTGCCATTAATACACACTGGACCGCATACTGATCTGCCTCCCTTTACCATAATGAGCTCAGATCCCCTGGGGGCACACACACACACACACACACACACACACACACACACACACACACACACACACACACACACACACACACACGGTATACTGTGAGAGTGCGTGCAAGGTTTTAAGGCTGTGTTCATGATTTGTGGCATTTTGTGCAAAAGATAGACAGTGTGTCCTCCACAGAGCTGTAGACAGATACAGATAATAGATAACAGATAATCGTTGTTTTTCGTTTCTAGAAAAAAACGTTCGTCTGGTCAAATCTTTTAGATAAACGCCTGCCTGCTACAGGTACAGCCTGTTTCCCCTTCTATTCCTTTGGAACCAGTGGCAACTCAAAAGTCCACCCTCCCTGCTGAGGTAAAGGATCCATTGCAGGTTTTGTGGCTGCCCATCACACTGCCCCTTTCCTCTGAAATGGTTGCCATGGATTACACAGGTGCAGCACTTTCCTCCACACCGTTGCCATTGGTGATAACACCACAATACAGTGACAGTGGCACTGGTGCAATCTGTAAATATGTAAGCTTGCTATTCCTCCTTAAACCACTTCAAGAGGGGGTGGGTGGGTCACAAAAACACACTGAAAGCTAGCACAAGTAGTAATAGTAGTAGTATATGGATTTGTGTGTGTCAGTAAGTGCAGACTATTTGTTTTTATATTTGGTAGCCTAGGTGACATACCCACAGACTGGTTTTAGAGGTCTTCAAGAACTTGGGGTGCCCAAAAAGGAGGCACAAAGGCTGGCAAAATATTGTGCTGTCTCGGCTCCAATTGGCACCCGCCACATATGTTACCCATTAAATACTGACATGCCTACTTTGTGAATTTAACCTTACTGCACCTATGTGTATCTATAACACACACACACACACACACACACACACACACACACACACACACACACACACACCGTGCGTGCGTGCATGCATTCTATATATGTACATAGGTATTAATTTACAACAGCAACCTGGGAGAGTAAACACATGTGGCTTGGGAAAGTTGCACATGTCTTTTTAGCCTTCCTACTGGTAATGGCATTGAAGTATGGATAACCATGCAGCTGTTCCTTGAAATATGGTAATTGACAAATACAAGTTTTAAAAACATGCATAGTACTGATAGTAGTGGAACTTTTCACATTTGCTAATAATAACACAAGCATATTTTTTCCTCACAAGTGGGGAACGTTATGACGCAACGACATTTTATTTGCATTTTGTGAAATGAAATGCTATTACAGCGTGAATGCTGGAAACATATTTGAATGCATCTGGTATTGGTAGTGCACCAAAAGATGTGCCAACTCTTTACTTGCTGCAGCAACTGCCCTCGGTAGCACTACGCTGGCCATAACATCAGAGAGATGGGGACGATAACAGAATAATCCCTGGCCCGTTCCAAAGTGCTGATGTGCCACAGCATTGGCTTTGCTGAGATTTGCTCCGTCCACATGGCTATTTATACCCTGTGGGCATGGCTGAGGCTGCTGAGAGAGGAGGAGATGAGCTAGGGGAGTTGTGCCAAGGCTACCACCACACACACAGAAACATCTACTGTACCGTATGCTGGCAGAGATACTGCTGCTCACTTTCAAACATTTACTCTCAAATTAATTCCGTAAAACCAACATTGTGAATAAATTATAGGGTTCAGAAGGGACAACAACATTAGAGTGCAGTACCGAGTACAGTATTGCATCTCAGGACCACCGGAGGGTGACATGATTGCGTCCTTTCTCAATTTAGTGAGTTTATTAAAGGATGCAGGCTAATTGCATCACTGAAACAGTTCCCCACCTGTTGGCCGGGGATGACTGGTGTGCCGCGAGGGTATTGCAAGTGCAATAATTGGCAAAAAAAAACTAAGATTAATGAGAATATAACATGAATAATGTTAGAAAATGTCATGGATTATTTTTTTTACGTTGAAAAAAACAAAACAAGTTTTCAATAGGAACTTAAAGTTATGTTAGTTTCATTGATCCAAAATTGCACTTTGCCCAATCATCTGACCACTTCACATTGAATGGAATGGAACCTGAACGCTTTTGAGATTGATTCAGAAAAGGTTAAGAACCACTGACTTGAGTAAAATACCTTCACTGCTTACTGTATAGACATCTGCTGTTCTGTTCCTAGGGCCTAGAAGACATGGTACTGTACCAACTGCCTCGATGCAGCCACATTTAAGTCATGCACTTTCCCTCCACTTTACTGAAATGCAGACCCACTAATCAGTGTGGATGTCTGACTGTCAACAGGTGGCCCCACTTGTTGACAGTTGATAGATTCCCCCAATGTCTGCTCATCTCTCTGTGGGGAGATTCCACAGGAGTCCAGTTCCACCTCTGCTATCATGACTTGGAAACGTGAGCCACCTGCAGAGAAACTAGAGTGACCGGACGTCTGCCTCAATTTCCAACACTAGAGGTGGGACCTGGATACCCAATCTGAGTAGTTAGTAGCTCATTCCTTATTGACACGCCACAGAGCATATTTGAAAACATGGAAACACTGATCAGCAAGAGGCTGCCTGCAGTGCCTGACTATACATGCATGCTCTGTTTGCTTAGTGGCTCTTAGTGCTTGTAGATCGTCTATTTCTTATATATTATTTCGTCATGTGGCTGTGGCAGCCAAGTCTATGGACTTTTTACTGAACAATTTATTCTGTACAAACCAAGTCAATGGCAAATTACATTTACTATGACGTAACCACAGTGGGTCCACAGTGGGACCCACAGGTTGAGAACCACTGATTACGGATAAGTGGTTGAAGATGGGTGGATGGATGGATGGATGGATGGAGGAGCCAAGGAGCAATGAGAATACTGTGCTTTTCACAAGACAGCAGCGTTCATCAACTATACAACTAACTCTACATGACATGGACACTTTTGTGGATGCCGTAGTGGATTCATAATGCCTTTGCAATGTGGATGCCAAATTCAACATGAGGACATGAGGAGGCCTGTTTTGACATCAACCATTAAAAGGTCTGACACCTTCTTGCAATTATGAGTGATACTGTGTGTGTGTGTGTGTGTGTGTGTGTGTGTGTGTGTGTGTGTGTGTGTGTGTGTGTATATATATATATATATACATACATACATATTAACAGCAGCCTGTGAGAGTATAAACACATGTGTCTTGGGAGAGTTGCACATGTTTTTTTTAGCCTTCCTACTGGTAATGGCATTGAAGTATGGATAACCAGCTGTTCCTTGAAATATTCCTAGAAATTGATTTGACACAAGAGCCATGCATGCCTGCTCAGCAGTGTTGCCATGTCTGTATTATAAGCGACTTTTGGCTTATTTTTCTGTAAAGTTGCTTAATTGTTTACACAGTTTTTTTAAATGTAAAATTCTCCATATTCCTTAGGAAGCATTTGAGGCACAAAGGAATGGAAAGCAGTGCAATAGGAATACGTGACAACGTCATGTCATGTCTATGTGCCTGCATGCGTGCAGAATGTAAATGGCTCCACATGAGTGTATTGTCATTGTTATTTGTACACCATTGTGTGTGGGAAGAAAATCACACCCGTGTGAACCGAGTGGTGCAACTCCCCTCTCTCTCTCTCTCTCTCTCTCTCATTAGCAGGCAACAGTGCAGCACTGTCTCTCTCTCTCTGTTTCTGCATGGCACAACAGCGCCCCTACTGGTACTCATTATACTGGTGCTCATTAACCACACAGGGACAGGGTAACCATAGGATATTGCTGTCACATACGTTAACCACACATACGGACATTGCTGTTCCTTGGAGTGGTTGCAACACTCAAAAAGGGGAAAAAGAGACCTAGGGGTTTGGTGCCTGTCGAGACCCCTGCACCCCCCACTCACGCATGCTATTAAGCAAAGCTTAATTTGCGCATAACCGGGTCAGCTGACTTTTAAAGGGAATGGCACCTGCCACGTTGATTGGGTTGATGCAGGTGACCCCAAAACACACCTTGACTAATTCGCATTGAGAGCAAAGTAGGCTACCGCATGCAAAATAACAAAATTACATTGGTCACACCTCCATGTCTTAAATTATGACATCACATAGCGGACAATTTGACACTCAAAATGGAGCCCAGAGTATTCAAAGTATTCTTACTGACCAGTGCGTGGGGAGATCATGTACAAAAATCTTGTTCTTTGGTTGACTTGATCACAGGAAGGATTTGCCTCTAATATGGAATGGTAGGTAGCCTAATTTAATATTTTCTTGTAACATTGTCAATTTGTCACCAACTTAATAGGTTATTATAACCTACAGCTATAAGCCTATAATCATAGCGGCTATAATGACTTTTCAACTAAGCACGCGCAACTCGTAGCCTTCAAGCTATAGGGATGATGTCCGTCTGTCCAAGTTCACAATCGAAATTGGACGGTGGTAGGCTACAGGCTATACGGAATTAATTAGCATACTGAGAAGCTATAATCTTTACATCAAATGCCATCGATGAGACTTGATTTTCCCAATATCATTTATTTGACTTAACCTAATGCAAAACAATGCACCTTCGAAAGAAGATAATTTTAATATTATATATAATCAAATATAGAGCTAGCTACAATAGATGCAACTAAGTCTACATCAAATGCAAGGACATCATGTCTGTCTCAACCATAGACTGTAAAAGGTCTCAACTTACCAAACCACGCTCACTTCAGGTTGTGATTTTCAAAGCGAGTTTGACGCACGCACCAATCCGGTGGGCATGTGTTGGCTGCTGGAGGTAGGAGGACAGCTGCCTAGGCTATCTATCGGCGGATAAAATACACAATAAAAGAGCTCCGGAGAATACACTGTGGCACATAACGAAATATAAACGCCAACAGGCTACAATGAACGCGCCATCGATATGTCCACGCTGCGTAGTAGGCTATCACAGAGTCGGCGTGCAGGACACTGTTTGATGCTGCTGAGGTGGTGTGTGTGTGTGTGTGTGTGTGTGGTGGTGGTGGTGGTGGGGGGGGGGGGGGGGGGGGGGGGTATCAAGCGCCTCCCCACTGCTCAACGCAACAGCTAGAGATGCTATACTTCTACACACTGTCACTGCCTTTCAGTGCCTGAGTGGTGAGTGCCTGTCTGCCTCTGTGTACACATGTAGGCTACTGAGTCACAAGACTTTTTTCCTCTTTGATTGCTCTTTCTTGCACTCTTTATTCTTTGTTTGCTGTGCTTGCTGTGTTTTTGTTGTTTTGAATGTTATGCTATCATGCTGCTGCATCGTCTGAAGGAAGCTAATCAGAAATAGGTTTACTCTTATGTAGGCCTACCTGTAAGATGTAACAATAAAGTAGCCTACAACCTTGAATCGAAGTGGATTTTTGTTGTCCATTCGTTATTCGTTATCAAGGTTCAAGGTTGTAGGCCTACTTTATTGTTACATATTGTTTATATGAAAATAAAGAGTAAATATATACATTTACAATTCAATACTTCTCTTTTTGAAATTCTGTAGGCTTAATTTCATGTTGAGAGAATAAAACCCAATGCTTTCCTAACATTAGCCATATTGTAAAATAATTAAGTTTACTACTCCTCCTTGCCTGTTATCCTATCCACACTTTTCCTGGGCTGTGTGTGCTCCAGTTCCTGTTGATTTCATTGGATATCATTGGTCATCTGACCAGTTTCATTGGCTTTCATTGGATCAAATCGAACGGAACTGGAGCACACACAGCCCAGGAAAAGTGTGGATAGGCCTATACGCCACTACCTCAAATAAAATGTCATTGCTGGAAGTAAAAACAAAGTAATTGGGTATAGGCTACTGTCCCTTAATCAATGCTCTGTAGGATCACTAACCACAAATCAATGCATCCAATACACGGAAAAGTTCAAACAACGCAATATCTGCTTCAGCAGGTCTGCTGATAAAAAAGCAGATGCGGCCTAAACTAAAAGCAAATATACAAAGTGAGTGATGCATTTAAAATATATTAAAATGACCTGAACAGTAGATTGTGTGTAGATTATTTCTATTGAGTAGACTTTATTATGCCAAACCTGCCTGCGAATTATTGTCTCATGGCTTTGTTGTGCTCAAGTGGTGCTCAGGCAGAATTATTGGTTATACTTATCTTGCTACTACTGCACAGCTGTCAGTTGTTCCACAACGGCCAGGGCTTCCAATCCAATCCAACTTTATTCATAGAGCACATTTAAAAACAACAGAGTTGACCAAAGTGCTTTACATAACATAACAAAAAACACAAATAAAAGTACACAAAATCATCAAAGATAAAAAAAAAACATATTATAGAGATACAAATATACAACAGGGTATAGAAAAACAAAACAAACCGTAAAACAAAAAGTAAATAAAAAATATCTCACTCTGGGGTAAAAGCTTGGGAATAAAAGTAGTAATATAAGAGTGTTTTAAGACGGGATTTAAAAATAGGGATAGAGGGGGACAGTTTTACAGAGAGTTCATTCCAAAGTTTAGGGGCAGCTACAGAAAAGGCACGATCTCCCCTAAGTCTCAGTTTGGACTTCGGGACCTCCAGCAGGAGCTTGTCTGCTGATCTCCATGACCTTTCTGGGACATACAATTCTAAAAGGTCTGAAATATAAGGTGGTGCTAGCCCATGAAGGGATTTTAAAACAAACAATAAAATCTTAAACTTGAGTCAGTGCAGTGAAGCTAAAATGGGGGAAAGGTGGTCACGCCTTCTTGTGCCTGTCAGAAGGCGGGCTGCAGCATTTTGCACTAATTGCAATCTATAAGTGCAGCTCTGGCTAGCCCCAATATAAAGTGCATTGCAAACCAGTGTATGCAAGGCTACAAAGTATAGGGGTGTAAACCAGTGTATATGCAAGGCTACAAAGTATAGGGGTGTAAACCAGTGTGTATGCAAGGCTACAAAGTATAGGGGTGTAAACCAGTGTGTATGCAAGGCTACAAAGTATAGGGGTGTAAACCAGTGTATGCAAGGCTACAAAGTATAGGGGTGTAAACCAGTGTATATGCAAGGCTACAAAGTATAGGGGTGTAACGAATAAACCAGTGTATATGCAAGGCTACAAAGTATAGGGGTGTAACAAACCAAACCAGTGTATATGCAAGGCTACAAAGTATAGGGGTGTAACAAACCAGTGTATATGCAAGGCTACAAAGTATAGGGGTGTAAACCAGTGTATGCAAGGCTACAAAGTATAGGGGTGTAAACCAGTGTATGCAAGGCTACAAAGTATAGGGGTGTAAACCAGTGTATGCAAGGCTACAAAGTATAGGGGTGTAAACCAGTGTATGCAAGGCTACAAAGTATAGGGGTGTAACGAACCAAACCAGTGTATATGCAAGGCTACAAAGTATAGGGGTGTAACGAACCAAACCAGTGTATATGCAAGGCTACAAAGTATAGGGGTGTAACGAATAAACCAGTGTATGCAAGGCTACAAAGTATAGGGGTGTAAACCAGTGTATATGCAAGGCTACAAAGTATAGGGGTGTAACAAACCAGTGTATATGCAAGGCTACAAAGTATAGGGGTGTAAACCAGTGTATATGCAAGGCTAAGTATAGGGGTGTAAACCAGTGTATATGCAAGGCTACAAAGTATAGGGGTGTAACAAACCAGTGTATATGCAAGGCTAAGTATAGGGGTGTAAACCAGTGTATATGCAAGGCTACAAAGTATAGGGGTGTAACAAACCAGTGTATATGCAAGGCTAAGTATAGGGGTGTAAACCAGTGTATATGCAAGGCTAAGTATAGGGGTGTAAACCAGTGTATATGCAAGGCTAAGTATAGGGGTGTAACAAACCAGTGTATATGCAAGGCTAAGTATAGGGGTGTAAACCAGTGTATATGCAAGGCTACAAAGTATAGGGGTGTAACGAATAACGCTACATTTGAACAGCGATACGATACGTATCACGGTTGACGATACGATCCATGGACGATATTGGTTCATTATGACGATCCGATTCAATGATTTGAAATCGATATAGTATAACTATTTAAAATACGTTGACATTATTTTAAATTAAGTAATTAAACCCCTCTTTTTATTTTTTCTTCTAAAAATTGCTAATACCACGCACAAAAATGTAGTATTGATGCAATCGATTAAATTCATAGCAAAACGATTCGATACAGATTATTTCCATTGCAAAACGATACGATACAAAGTCAATGTTGCTGTTTTCATTTTGATATACTTCGATTCTTCGTACTACTTTCTACTTTTGGTACTTTAAATACATTTTGAATTCCGGACTTGTACTTTTAACACAGAATTTCTATGTTGCAGTATTGATACTTTTACTTAAGTGAAAGAATTGAGTACTTTTTCCACCACTGACTATATGGTCCAAACTCAATCAACTGGAAACAAATATAGTGTCCCTTTGGCCAACATTGATGCAATGCTTGCTGTCTCACTGGGTTGCAAATGAAAGGTGGAACATCGAGAGAGACAGTCAGAGTGACTCTGACCTTTTTCGGGGTGGATGCAGGAGACAAATAATAGCTCACGCTGTGTGTCAATGTTGATTAGAAATCACCTGATGCATGTAGGCTACAGGAAAACCGTGACAGCATGTGTTAATAATAGCCAATGTGCCTGTGAATAGAATAAGCAAAATGTTAAAGATGGAGTGCCGTGATTTTACCCTAAAACATGATCATCAGGTATTATTATTATGCCAGTGTGGGGTGTTGAAAAGGGATACTGAGAGACAGGGCTTGAGAGAGAGAGAGGCGGGTGATGGGGGGCAGAAGACCGGGCAAGAGAGAGAGAGAGAGAGAGAGAGCTGGAGGCTGCAGAGGCAGGGGGCTGGAGTGAGACTGAAATGTCAGATGAGTCAGAAGCATTCTGGTAAGATGCTGCACTTTAATATGCTTCCATGCTCTGCTATGGAGGCTGGAAATGTACAGTGACACCATCACCCAACAACAAGCATCTGTGGCCTTATTTGTTCTGAATGGGCGAATGACACTGATTAATCCTGACGGGCCTCTCACGGGAGGACCTTGTGATGAGGTTGAATGTACAGAGGCCACAGTACTCTAAATGTATTTACCAGTAAGACGCGCAAACGCGGGAAGCGAACGCAGCTGAGACCCTGCAGATCATGTCTGTTTGTCTGTCTGTGTGTCTGTCCCGCTGTTACTGTATATGTGGACCTGGCCCCTTTTGTGCCCATATATGGAGCTGAGTGGACCTGGCCCCTTTTGTGCCCATATATGGAGCTGAGTGATTGCTGATGAAACACACTCCATATTTGGATAGCGGGACAGACACACGGACAGACAGACAGACATGATCTGCTAGGTCTCATAGTAAGTGCTCACTGCGTTCGCAACTACTAATACTTGAAGGATCCAGGGTCCACATAAAGCTGTCCTCGCCAGGCGGCGATTGATTGATTGATTGATTGATTGATTGATTCAGTCAGTCTGTCCATCTGTCCTTCACGCCACCATATGGCCGTCAGTACGTCACGCCACGTGACACGCTCCATATATGGCCGTCTCCATATATGAAGATCACGACAATGTCACTGACCTCATCAAACCCTGGATAACCATACTGTACAATATATCATGGAAAAAACAGGATCATCACCTAGATCTGCATATATGGAGCCGGCCAGCAACTCTACATCTGACCTTAAACCTCAAACCCTTAGATCTCCATATATGGAGCTGACCTGTTCTGACATTCCATATGTTGACCCCCCACCCGTCCTTCCTCTTTGATGTGTCCCTTT